>NC_047669.1:46010946-46175946 GCF_011762505.2 Arvicanthis niloticus | reverse complement strand
CAGTGGTGATTAACACACCCCTGGCTTTAGATACCTATAAGAATGTCCTTTGTCAGCAACCATGAAACACAATAAAATGATTTTATTAAGAATGCCATTTCCAAAATCTTAGAATGAAAACTTGCATTTCCATCACACCAACATCAGCTGAAAATTCCAGGACAGTACATTAACTCACTTCTGGTGTACTTTAAGTTCCTCTTTTTTATTGCCAAAGTTAGTATAATTTTTTTTTCAAATCTTTACTCACAATATTCCGGACTGAATATCTTCTTTCAGAATCCTTACTACAGAAGGCAGCTATTCCTGAGTCTTTTCAATTGCAGATGTTCAAAGATTCCTTTATGAAAGCTCAGTGGATGTATTTGAAAAGTCTGCTGCAATGTGCACTGATGAAATCTCATGGATAGAGCTTATGAATGGCTACTTTGAAGATAAATTGTCTGGATTTGTATCCTGAGTTTTCCATTTGTAGGTTTTGTAACATTAAAAAGAATTATTTATAATTTTTGCATTTCAATTTCCTCATCCATACAATAGAGACAGTAATAACATCTGCAACATGGAGAAATGGGCTTTAAATAGGAATGTAAGCGTATATACATATGTGAAAATATACATATATAACATTGCATGTACTAGATAAACGTTTTTCATTTGTATTTCTGAATACAGGGTGGTTTCCCAATATATAAAAAATGGTATCAGTCTCAGTTTGATTCATACATGTTCCTTTAACGCTTTATTTCCAGTGAATTTTTATTTTTGAATATTCTCATCTCTGATTTTATGACATAGGTAATAATAATTACTGTACTGTTCATAGGGGAATGGTGAAACATTCTAAAGTACAGAATGCCAGTTATAACTCAAAGTCTAAGATAGGTTGAAATTCCACTTGCCTCATGCTCCAAGAGCATAGTATCTCCAACTGCTGCTTCATCCTTCATCCAAAGGGTTGTAGTACAGGTAAGAAAGACATGCTTTATTCATTTCTGACCCCAATAAAATATACTGTTGTATTGCTAGTATATTATTCCTGTAATCAGCATGAGAAGCATTGGCAATTTACAAAAAGGTTCTGGCAACTAAATAATTTTGAAACTCTATTTTTGTAAACACAGGAAGACATATACACATGATCCACACACACATACACACATCTCAGCATTGTAGTATAAGTTGTGTATTTTTTTTTAATTGAAAGCTTTTCATGAAAGTCTTCTATTTGAGGCCACTCATGAAATCTGACATATCTAACTTCCTATAATTATGCTGTCAGTCCTACCCTGCTGTTTCTAATTATATTATTTGGCAGCTTTTCATCTTTTTGACATTGACTAGATTACAATAAAATGATAAGGATAAAATATAATTTCTGGCAGATCATATTTCATGGGTTATGATTTTTGTGCCTTGTTTTTGAAGCTGAATCTTAAAAGAAGAACTATTGAAATGCTACAGCAGTTTCAGGTACAAACTGTCTTTGTAAGAATCATGCCTAGTGATGTTGAAAGTTGTCCTCCCTACAGAAATGACAGAGGCAGAATGTGCAGAGGCTAAAGGCATATTCCATTGCTTGTATTGTTTATTCATCTGTTCACTTGTCTCTGACACAGCACTTATAGCCTATGAAATGGCATTGTGACATTACTCATAGCCTGATTATGTGGTATGAACTAATTAGTGTATCTGAGTACCTATCACATACTAAATACTATATAAAAATAGATTTAAAATAACTTACAGTAAATGATATGAGGTGGTTTCTTCTCTTGTATGGATGGAATAAGTGCATTATGTGTATGAAAGGGACATAAATTTGGAAAGGACATGGATAGCAGGCAGTTGATTTAGTATGTCTTTTTCCTTCAATTAATGTGATTACATCTTACTTGTCACTGTGAAGGTGTTTTGAGACAAAAACTTTGAGAGATAATTACTCATAAGTGCAGAGACTTCACAAACTTAATTTGCAACCTTAGAAGGATCTTCTAAGAAGACAAAAGTCAGGTTTCTATCACAGGAGAAGACAAGGAAGATACAGAATAAGTCTCTAGAGCTCAGTCTCTCTCCTTAGCACATGGCCACACTGGGACATGGATATCTAAAGTACTTTCAGACCTCAGAACAGTGATGGGTAAGACTCAGTTACTGATAAGCCACTCAGTGTATAGCAGCCTAAAGTAGTAAAACCCTTTCAGGTATTGACCATCATTTTTATTTTGTCTTCATGTCTAAAATGTTATTAAAGTCATTGCCTTTTTTTTTTCTTTTTTCAAGACAGGATTTCTTGTGTAGCCCTGGCTGTTCTGGAACTCACTCTGTAGACCAGGCTGGCCTCGAACTCTGAAATCTGCCTGCCTCAGCCTCCCAAGTGCTGGGATTAAAGCCGTGTACCACCACTGCCTGGTAAAATCATTGCCTTTAAAAACTAATTCCATGGAATAGCACCTCATTCCTTTTCAGTCTGAAAAATATCCCCTTTTTCTCCCCACATTACAACATCATTGGGCTAATGTACTAGTATGCCATTTGATTTCTATATTTTCAATCATTTTGCACTTTATTGTATCCTAAGGATCTCTGCAGAAACCATCTCCCAAAAATTAAATTGAGTCTATCACCCTTCCCATTTGTCCTTGTCATTGCACTAAGGTCTGTGGGTACATTTGGCAACCTTGACACACACTGAGCTGCTGTGTTGTGCTTAGCATTCTTTTGATGCATCTTCCTTTGATTTTTTTCTTTTTCCTTTCATTTTTACATTCTTTCTAGCCTTTGAAATTTACAATACAACTTAATACATAGATACTTGGATAGACATGTATTTGTCTAGAAGGAAAGGGTATATTGTTACTTTACACATACACACACACTTCCTGGCTTCAGTCTATCTCCTTCAGATGTAAGTGTTTGCAATGTGAGGTGAACCATTAAAGGTCACTAGTTCTCGAAGGCTCTTCCCCTCCTGAGTGAGAGCAAAACCCTTCTGAAGGAGTCTGTCCACATTGTTCTTTTGCTTTCTACCCTTTTTCTTGAGTCCATGTGGGGTTAAAACCCTAACAACACCCCAAAGCTGAGTGGTTTGATTTAGGACTTTACAGCCTCTATAATTAAAATAATAAGATTCTATGTTTTTCCTATAAATTCCTCATCCTTGCTGTTTTATTGTAATACATACAAAGAAAAAAAGTAGCCTATCTATGTAATAATTCCCAATAAACATTTCTTAATCAGTACCTCCTGCCTTGTATTCCCTGGAGCTCTGAAGGGTTTGATTCAGATTCCCCTTTCTTGTTTTAAAGTAACACATTTGAAAAATTAACCAAGAAAGCCTTGTGTTTCAGTATGGCATTGAATATTTGATTTGTTACTCTCTCTCTCCTACTGCTCTTCATGGTTTCTCTCTTTACTTTTTTATTTTTAATTGTCTCACATCCATCCACAGCCTCTTCTCTGCTTTTGTCACACACCACAAATCAAACTCTTCTGTTATCTCACTCCCCTAAGATTTCGTCTTCCTTTCTCATGGTTTGCTTTATAGTTTACTGTCTGAACACAAACAATTAAATCTTTTGTGGTTATGTTTGTTTGTCTGTTTTGTTCTCTTTTCTTTTTCTGAGTCTGGAATGTTTCCTTGTTACATAAATTCATCATAAATGTCATAATTTTGTTTGTATTTATGGATGGCTGTGTGCACCACATTCTCTTAATCTATTCATCTGGTATATGTGTGGGCTGGTTTTATTTATTAGCTACTGCAAGTATATCTGAGAGTACCTAAATTACAATGATAAATCCCCAAGTACTTGATACGTATTGCAGGAGAATAAGCACAGCTTATTACTGTGTAATGTGTTAGCTTTTGGAGACACCTCTATTCTTATTTCATAGTGGCTGTCTCATTTTCTCCTTCTTCCAGCAATGGAGAGAGTTCACAGTTTCTCACATACTGATCAGCACTTGTTATTTGTGTCCTTAAATATAGCCATTATGATAGAGATGAGTCAGAACTCAAAGCAGGTTAATTTGCACTTCCCCAGTGGCTAAGATGTTGAACTGCTTTGGTCTTTTCTAGATATTTGTGTTTCTTATTTCGTGAAATGTTCAGTTTATTGAGATGTTTTATTCACTGAAATCTTTGGTTATTTACTGTTTAAATATTGTAGGCTTTTTTTTCCCTAGATTTTCTGCCTTGTATAGGACTGGCAAAGACTTTTTACTAGTTTGTAGTATTAACAGCAATGTTAAGAGATAAACTGTACCAAAACACTTTTATTTGATGTAACAGTGTTTGTTAAATCATTGGTATTATTTCCTGAGGTACTACAGTCCTATTCTGAAAGTCTGTGTCTCTTCCTGTATCTTGCTGTATTTTCTTTGTGTTTTTTTTTTTTTTTTTTTTTTTTTTTTTTTTTTTTTTTTTTAACAGTTCCAAAGCTTTGGGGTCATGTTAAGTTTTGACTCCATTTTGAATTGATTTTCTACAGCATAAGTGATAGCAACTTTACTTCACTTTTCTACAAATTGATAGTCAGAGATTTGTGGCATCATTTGTTGAAGACATTGTCCAATGTATATTTTCAAATTTTTGTCCAAAATTAAGTGATTGTGGTTGGTTTTAGTTCTGGGTACCATGATGTATTTTTTTTTTGGTAGTTCTGTGAAATAACTTGACATAAGGCATTATAATATCTTTAGTATTGTCTCTTCTTGTTTATTTCATTTGTTTGTTTGTTAAAACAGGTTTTCAGTATGAAGCCCTGTGTGGCCTTAGAATTCAACTGTATAAACAAGGCTGAGAGAGGTTAACCTGTCTCTGCTCCTGAAGTGCTAGAAGTGAAGGCATGTGCCACAACTTGCCAAGACTGCTATTTTTAGTGAGGATTACTTGGTTATCCAGGGTTGTGTTTCAATATAAATTTATGTTATTGTTTTGTTTTGATTTTATTCTGTGAAGAATGTTCTTGCAATTTTGGTGGAATTTCACTAAATCTGTCAATCACAATCAGTAACAGCTTTCCCCAATATTAATTCTGCTGAACCATGAGCATGCTGGTGAGTGAGATTTGTGTCTTCTACAGAGCTCTTTTGTTTCTGTGGTTAGGTTTATACATAGGAATGTTTTAAAGATATTGTGAATCTTATTGTTTTCCTGATTTGTGTCTTCACTATGTGTATAAACAGTTGTTAGTTAGGTGGCTTTTCTTCCTAGCTACATTACTGAACATTTGTCTTTTTCAGTTCTAGGGCTTTAGTTGTTAGATTTTTGTCATTTCATATTGTGTTGAAAATACTTTCAGTGTTCTCCCACTTAATATAATTTTGCATTCTTTATTTGATTACAGAGTTGGGGTTTTTCTTCCTTATCCTAGTTTCTTCAGGATTTTTCTTGTAAAAGACAGAAGAACTTTGTTAAAATCCTTGCCATTCATAGATTGTGATGCTCCTATGATTACTATCATTAGGGTAATTCTATGTTATCTAACATTTGATGTTTGGCATGTATTGGAACAACTTTGAATTCTGGGAGTGAAAATAACTTGTCCATGATGGTTATTGTCATTGTTCTTGACTGCCCAGCAGAAATAGATGGTGAGACACTATGACAGATGATAGAGGACTCTTTGATAGCAGGACTTAGAGAAATAAAGCTGAAATTTCTGTAGAAACTCTCTCCCATTTGGGTAACTTTCATATTGCCTAAGGATGCCACACAGTATGCTGGCAGAGTAAGTTATGTTGCACTAAACCCCTCATGCTATAATACCAAGCTGCCAGGCAAGTTATATGCACTGGTCCAAAAGTATCAGGAAGGTTATTGGGATAGCCAACTAGCTGCGCTGGCATTGGATATGAGGTCTTTTCCAAAGGATAAAATTCATGCCTGGCACTGTAATCTGGCCAGCTCTCTTCTACAGTGTATTAATTTCTTAGAAATGTCTCCTTTGGCCACCCAGCTTTTCTCCATTTTGTTGTTCTTTTGGCCTGTATGCCTTTGTTAGATATCACTTTCCTGGAAGCTTAGGCTGACCTCAGGAAAGCATTAGCATCTCAGTGTTGTCAGATACCATGTGGCAAATAGATGCTCCTGACTGCTTCTCCACAGAGGGTTTACAGATCCCACTTCAGTTTCTTTCTTATCACTTAACCACTATTTTCTTTTTTTCTTTTTTTTTTTTATTAGATCTTTCATTTACACTTCAGATACCATCCTGTTTCCCCATTCCCCCCCCTTAGAAAACCCCTATCCCATGCCCCCTTTTCATTTTGCATTTATACATTTTTTTAAGAAATGTTAATCATAGGCTTTATAAGTTTGGTATTGTTCAATCAGAGGTGTAACCCACTACCCAACCTAGATATATTAACTATCTTTGACTGGTGGAGATACATGAACATCTGCTTCCCTGTCTCCCCCCTCTATCTCTCTTTCATCACCTAGCTTCTCCTCTCCTTCTTCTTCTCCTCTTCTTACTCCTTTTCTTCCTCTCAGTACTCCTCCCACCTTAGCTCCTCCTACACATCACCCTTCCTGTTAAAAGGAAACTTTTCTCTCAAAATACAATTAGAGCATAATTATGCCTATTTGTACCAGTGAGGTACAAGATAGTCCTAATACCCAGTCCATCCTTTTGTTGACTAACCAGCACCTCTATCATCTATCCTAACTAAAACACTTAGTTCTGAACCTGGCTTTTTCCTTGGCTTTAGGATGAATGTCAGCTGATGACCATACACTCAGATCTTTTCTCTCAAAGTAAATAGCTATAAGTTTTCAACCCCATCAGAAATCCAGAATGACTGAGTTGACTATAATTGTGGGAAGCACAAAGCATAGCTTCTAAAACTTAGCCAATTTATAGAGACCTCTGAACACCTGGACACTCGCTCTACTTCAAAACGTTGGAGCATCTGTTCTTCTGCCTTCTGGCCCAGGATCATCTGACAGACCTTAGTGCTGCAGAATTATTAAGGGCTGATTACTCTGTCTAGGCAGATATAATCAGTCGACTATTCTGCAAGTGTGTCCTTTTCTGGACAGTAATTTGTCTGTAGAAGGAAAGTGGCAATTCTTGCCTAGTGGCTGTCTCACCACAACTGGAGTAACTCCAAGGATGCTCAATTTCTTCTTAGAATTTAACATAGGAAGCTGTCCGGATCAGACAGGTCTCTAATGAAAATGAACATTAATACTGAAATGTTTGTCATGTCAATTCTAAGGATTTCTGATGTTTTGAAAGCCAGCTATCCATGTAAGGTATTCTGGACTGTTGCCTGTTAACTCCACTCAGCTATTTCTAAATAAAACATAGAGAACACCCTTATAATAAACTCCAAGTCATGAATTTGCTATAGTCCCTTAACTCACAGGCTGACCATCTCAAATCAGTTAAAAAAGTTAAAGAAGGACTGGGTCTAAGCTTTGTATTCCTAAGTGTGTTATACTGGTACAATGCCTATGAGAGTAACAATATTCATCTCACTCTTATATCACTAAGAAGCTCATGCCAATGAAAACCTTAAAATTTGTAAACAAAGTAAATTGGTGCCATTTAAGAATTTATATCTTCATCTTGATATTAATTATACAGATTTCTACTAATAGGTTATGGCTATGCAATAAACCCTAGCTAATCCTCTCTATCCGACAAAACCACTACTTTTCCCTAGGGAGACAGCCCAACATTTACCACCTTAGTCCCCATGCCCAGGGAATAGGGGCGCTGACTCATCATTAGCTTCTTCAAGCTGATTATGGGCGTTGAGATATTAGAAGAGGAGTGGGGGGGGGGAGAGCAAGTTGACAATCCTCTACTCACTGATAAGCGGAGATTAGCCCAAAAGTTTGAAACAACAAAGATTCAACTACCAGAAGACACGAAGCTCATGAAGAAGAAAGAACAAGTGAGGATGCCTAGGTCTTTCTTAGAAGGAGTAACTAAATAACCAAGGGAGCAAATATGGAGACACAGTGTGGGTCAGAATCATAAGGGGGGGTTGTAGGGAGACCATTGTGTCTGGGTATTCATTCCATAGGCAGTCACCAAAAATAGATGCTGATAGGGATGTCAGGATGGGAAAGCTGACAGCAGCCTGATAAGGCTGTCTCCTTAGAGGTCTCTCAGAATCGGACATACCCAGAGACAGATACCCACAGCTATCCATTAATCTGATCAAAGTTCCCAATGGAGGAGTTAGGGAGTAAATTGAGGGAACCGTGAACCATATGGGCTGGTGGCCCTGTGAGGAGAGCAAGAATACCAACCAGCCAGAGCTCCCCAGGGTCTAAACCACCAGCCCAGGTGCACATAGGGAGAGACACATGACTCCAGCTGTATATGTAGGGGAGGATGGCCCTGTTGGGCATAGGTGGGAGACAAGATCATTGGTACCCTGAAGGCTGAGCACTGAGGGGGGGGGGGAATCTGAGGGTGGGGAGGGAGGCTGGGGGTAGGTGGGTAACACCTTCATAGAGGCAGGAGGAGGGGGGATGGGATAAGGGGTTCCTGGGTGGTGGGGGAAATATGGTAAGGGGATAAAATTTGAAATGTAAATATTATATCCAATAAAAGAGGGGAAAAATAGAAAAGCGGTTAGAACCAACATTCTTAATAAAATGTCAGCCCTCTTAAAAAAAAAAAAAAAAACTATCCTGATACTAAAATTTGTTTTGAGAATTGTATATTGCAGAATGATCAGCCTTGGTGTATCTACTCAACAAGCAAGCTGGGCAGACCTGCTCAAACCTCTGAGGTCCGTGAATTCTATCTGGAGGCAGCGATAACCACTATTTTCTTATGCTGATCCAAAACTAGCTCTTTCTCCAGTCGAGGTAAATTTTATACACTTAATCTTGACTTTTCTTATTCACATGGTCACACAGAAGTAGCTTCTAATCCAACATCTTATCCAAAGGCCCTTATTTCCTTGAATGCCATGTCAGTTAGTTTGAGACTAGCACCCCATAGAACTAGCATAGTTCAAACTATTAACCCATTGCTTCAAGCAACTCTATTCTATATTGATATTATTACTTTTATAGTCTACTTTTTTGTGTTAAAACCTATACTACATTGGCACTGCATTATTTCATTTGTGATAGCTCACTTTGTTCTCACAGCCTCCCTAGAATTAAGATGATTTATTATTAGACTCTATTTTGTAAACCGAGGCTCACCAAGTTAAATTATTTTTCCAAGGAAAGTCAATCAATATATAAACTGGGACTTATTACTCTCAAGTAATATTGCTTCAGTCTAATAAACGCAAATAGCAACTAGACTTTCTATAACATTGGTTTGGGGCTGATTTCCCAGCTGACACAAAAATGGAACTGAGAAGCAACCTTAGTGTGGAATTATGAAACTGCCCTAGAAGTTTGTAGCCCTTTGTCTCATTATCTTCACAAGGTTTGTACATTGTCAAATTTAGAAATTAATCAAGACTTAGCACTACTGTGTATTTATTTCCTCCAGGTGAAAACATTTTCTGGGAGAAAGAAGATTACTTATAATATAAAGAAACCTCAAAATTTTATGAGTCTGAGAAAGCTCTTAAAACTCACAACACTCAGAAATCTTTTTGCAGTGCTCACCGAGCTGTAGACAGTTGCTCAAGGAAAGAAATCTCTGTTGTGGGGCTTCCTACAAGACAAGCAGAAAGCTTCAAGCATGAAGCATTTCTGAGTCATGTATACTGGGATAGATCTTTTTAGTAAGTAATATTACCCAGGAATTATGAAATTTCTGTAATTAACATCTCATCTATGCTCCCCTAAACAAGCTAAATAAACTTGTTGGCTTTCAAATCTAGGTTTGGATAAAATCATTCTTAAATCTGTTGTTAGTGCACCATTTAAAGCAAATAAATGTGTTCCTATATCTCCAGAAAAAGTCACAGATGATGTATTCAGATGCGACCATCATTTAATGCTACAATATGATAGAATGAAAAAATGTCTGGTAACACACAGGGAGAAGTATCTGAAGTAAAACTTATGGTCTTTAGAAGTTGTAGTAGATGTACTAAGGATCAAGAAACAAAAGTTAATATATCTTAAGTCAATTTGCAAAATAACCTAAAAGTAACAAGTAGTGATGATTATAAATAAAACATCCTACTTATGTGAATTAATGAAACAATTCTAAAAAATGTTACATGCTTTGTATACATATGACAGTATACATTGTATGCTATATGATATCTTTTGTGTGTCAATAAGAACAATTTTCTTAAATTCAAGAGAAGATTTAAAATCTTAATCATGACTTAGACTTTCCCTTATACCAGTGGTTCTCAACCTTCTTAATGCTGTGATCCTTTAATGCAATTCCTCATGTTGTGCCGACCTCAACCATAAAATTATTTTTATTGTCATTTTATAAATGTGATTTTGCTACTGTTATGAATCTTAATGTATTTTGTGATGGTCTTAGGTGATTCTTATGAAAGGGTCATTAGACACCTTGGGGGTCACAACACACAGGTTGAAAAACACTGGCTTAAGAGGAAGTAAGGAAGTGTATAAGTGTGTGTGTGTGTGTGTGTGTGTGTGTGTGTGTGTGTGTGTGTTATTGAGCATGTGATGGAGAGGAAATTCTGATCTTTTCTCCTTCATTGTGAGAAGATCTATCAGTTCTGCTTCCTAAATGCTCTGTATAATATATTGAATGTACATTGTTATTAATTCCTTTATTTACTTTAGAAGAAATAATGCTACCCAGTTTAATTTTTACATATCTGTGAGTATGCATATGAATACATATGTATATATTTATATCAGTGTATGCATGTATATATGTTAGAAAAAGAAGGCTAACGTTTCCTCATAAGCAAAAGAGGTAATAATTATTTTACTTGAAATTTAGTCTTTATTTTGTTTTTGGTTTACATTCCTTCCCTAAGTTATCATGCTAGGCAATACATTTTTTTTTCCTATTTTGGCTTGTTTTGTGAGTTTAACAGCTACAGTAGCAAACAAGGCAAGTGATGTGTTCAATGCTATATAATTAAAATACAGAATGAATTATGCATGTGGATATACATAGCTATTTTTCTTATAAAAGATACAATTTATGTTTTCTTAGTGCTTTATTGTTTCAAATACATGGATTTGGAAAAGGCCAACTGAAGAGCACATATCCATCAAGAAACTCTGATATGAAGTGTGCCCTCTGAGCTGGCTAGCTAGAACAGATGGCCCTCAGTCTCTATTAAAGGTCAATTGATTTGTGCCTTTGGTACATATGTAGGGAAGGAGATTTCAAATTCTGTCCTTCTAGTAAGTGGCTCACTGCATATTTTCAGAAAATTCAAATTTAATTATATGGTTGTTTCCAATCCTCAGAGAAAATTTGGGTATTTTATCTTTAAATCCTAAATGAAGTTTAAGGTCACAGTCTGAGATTTAGCATTGAAAGTACAGGACTGTCCCTGGTCCATTATTTGGTCTATTAAATTTCTACGTGGTTGTAGAATTGGTCTTACAACCAAACAGCAAGTTTATTCAGTTCTTGTAATCTGAAATGGGGTCTTGCTTGGCCACAGAGCACTGTTCTTCACAGTGTTGTGATGCTTATGCAAGACTTTCTTTTACCAGTCTGGTTAATAAAATTGCTCTTTCTTTTACATGCCTTTAGCCCTTGCTGTGAATTTTATTAATTTAACTTTTAACATTTTAATGATGTTAATTTTTTTAATGCAACTTTTCTGTTCTCCGTGTGGTGTGTTAAAACTGGGCCTCCTATAATTCTGTATAAGAAAAGGGAAGAAATAATTGGGACCTAGCAAGCATTATAACCAGGTCATTTTTCTTGTATAGTGGAAGAAAAGAGCAAGCCTAAGGCTCTGGCCTTTTTCTTGTAAGTTCCTGTTCTTCTAAGGGCTTCATTAACCACTGAACCTCTAGACACATGTCTCCAAGTAAATTATTGGAGAAGTAGCAGTGATTTATCCAGTGTTTTCCTATGCATCTTGCAATGCTTACTTAGTTAGTGTTTCCAACTTAACAAGTTAGTTGGAAACTGAGGTGGACACATGCTAATCACACTGGACTAACACTCTACATCTGGCTTAATGTTTTGTTTCTAATGTCTATTATCTATTCTCCCTCAGAGCATTGCTTTTCAACCTTTCTAATGTTGCATGCCGTTAATACAGCTCCTCATGTTGTACTGACTTTCAATCATAAAAATTATTTTGTTACTACTTCATAACTTCAAAACTAATTTTGCTTCTGTTATAAATCACAAACTAAATATTTTTGGAGACAGGTTTGCCAAGGAGGTTGCTATCCGCAGGTTGAAAACCACTGACTTAGACAAATGTGTACTTTTAATACAGGTCACAGGTCAAGGTCTGTGAAATAGTTTTCTTCCTAACAAAAGCTTTCTGATTTACTATGTTCTTAGTACATTTGTAAAACTAAAATATGTCACATAAGTAAAGTTGCTTTCTGTCCCAGGAATCAACATTTAGAGAGAGAGAGAGAAACTACCCTCAGAGAAGGCACAGTAAAGAGTTTCCCAGTGTTCTTTAATTTGTCAGAGATGATTCTCTGTGATTCTTATTATCTTCCTGTGGATACAGATAATTTTCCCTCAGGAAGAAATCATACTGGAATTGCGTGGCAGGGAGATAAATGAAGTATACAAACACTTATCAGCCATATTTTATCCTTATTCTGCTTCATTTCATCTTGTTTGTATTTGTGTGTGTCTGTCTGTCTGTCTGTTGGGGATACCTATGTAAATATAACTTATGAAGTATAGTTTTGTTGTTTGTCTGTATCTATAGTTTAAGGTTTGACAACCACTAGCAAAGGGACTCATTTTGGGAAGGAACTAATTATCCTTCTCTCAGAAGTCATTAACTGCTTTTAGCTTTTGACTAGGAGTGTGACCCATGAAAATGTTTGTCTTCTTCATTAGCATATTGATTAATATTGCCATTGTTCTTTTCTTATTTATACAAACATTACTAGGTGAGACCATTTCAGAGAAGACTTCATGGTATTCTTGAAATTAAGTAAAATAATAAAGCAAATTTACCTAAGTGACAATTTTAGTTTTATGAATGTACTAAGAGCATAGTAAAACAGAAACCTTTTGTTAGGAAGAAAATGCTTTCTTTTTTTTTCATTTTTTGATTGGATATTGTATTTATTTACATTTCAGATATCATTCTCTTTCCTCATTTTCATTTCTCCTCCTCCATTTTGCTTTTATACCATTTTAATTACATACAAGTATTGAGGTCAATTCTAGGTTGAGGAACTAGCAATACAATAGATGCAAATATTCAAGGAACAAGAAAGACAATAAACACAAATAGTCAAAGAACAAGCAAGGCAATAAACAAAGTTCCTCGATCACTCCCATGATGACTGTTTCTAAGAGCTTATCAGGATGATCAAATTATCTGGGCCTAATTCCCTCTCCTAGAGCAAAGTCATTTTCATGTCTGAAGCCTACTTCTTTGCTCTAGCCTAATATTTAGATTCCTGCATGAAATTACTTCTTTGTTTTAGTCTAAGATTTAGATTCCTGCATGAAATTACTTCTTTGTTCCAGCCTGTCAGATTCCTGCCTGCAGCCCACTTCCTTGTCTTTAGCCAATGTCATACTCCTGCCAAGCAGCCCCAAAAGCTCGCTGCCTCTCCCCATTTTTTATCTCATAAACAAGACTGAGCCTGTCTTAGGTCGTTCTGACAAGAATGCCTTCCTTACCTGTCATGGAATATGCATTATCCAAAGCAATGCACTTCTGTCTTAGGTTAGTAAGGCTCTGTGCAGAACTTTACCTTTCCTTGGCTTGCCAGACCATTAAATTAATAACTTTGTCTGGGGGCCCATTTTCAGCTTCAAGTGATATACTCTGGATGCCAACATGTTGATGTTGAAGACTTGCTTTAACATGATGGGCAGAAATAAAAGTATTTCTTTATTTTAAAACAAACAAAAAAAAAAAGGGCCAGCATGATTAAACTATATATGCCATTCTTGAAGCTTGACCAAAATTGAAATACTGACCCTATGCCAAGGGTAATTTTATCAGCAGTATCTGCTGCATCAACACTCATCAGAGCAGCATTCTTTAAATTTATAAGTTCACTATGCAAAGTTAAAACATCCAAAGAGGTGTTACAATTATGCCAAATGCACTGCAAGTGTTATTAAACTTCTTCCTAATTATAATGACTACCACTGTAAATTTTAGAACTAACATGAATCCAATGGTATTTGGCATGACACAAGATGGCTCCTTGCCCTTAAATTATGAACCTCTTTTCAGTAATTTGAATAGAATAGAGAGCATCAATTTGTTCTTTTAAATGCCTATCTAAATCCTCTTGTACACTCAACACATTAGTAACATTTTTTTTTTTTTTTGCTAAATGATTAACAAAAGTAGCTGCTTTAACTTCTTGTGTCAAAGCAATTACAGAAGCAGTGGTGCTAGCAATTAATGTAATTAAAGCTGTTGTACTAGCAATAATTAAGCCTACTACCCTTTTTCTTCTGCTTAAAGCCTGACTTACTTCTTCCAGTACTTGCAAGCTTTTTTCAGAATACCTTGCTATTCTGTAATACTCAGGGCAATAAAACAGTAGCTGGTTAGAAAGTGCACAATCAATGCACCTTACATTAAATACTTCAAAAAAAAGCAAAAGTTGCTTTCTGTCCCCTCTTCCACAATGTTCTCAAAGGCATTGATATATGCATATGTATAAGTATAAGGTAAATGTAACCACTGAGACTAGGCTTCTCATAGATCTCTATTTTGTAACCAGTTGTGGTTTTCTGTGATAGTCTATATATTTTTGAAAAAAAGAGATTTCTTTGATGAATGACAATATCTAAATTTATTGTGGGCATAAGAATGATACCCATGTATGATGTAGTAATATTGTAATGTATTATATAGTAATATATAGAATGTAGCAAAGAATTATTAATAAAGTAATAATAGATGCTTTTCTGAGGTGCATTTCCTTACTAGCCCAGGTAAGCTGGCTAGGTTTCCATCCCTGATATAACTTCCCTTCTGGTGAATATATCTTAAATCTAATTAGACAGCTGCTGGTTTCCACTGACATGAAAATGACACTTCTTTCACCTTTATGCATGTTTTGACATAGTGATAACTACCATGGATGGTGGGTCTCCCTTCTCCATGGGTTCACTGGCCATCAGCCCACAAAGATGAAATGAGCAGGGCTGACCAACCAGCAGGATTTTCATAGGCTGATCAGTACAAATGCTAATAATGCCATAACAGGGCCAGCCATCTTTGGACAGACAGATCAACTTTACTTTGGGGATTCAAGGGATATACAGTTTTGGATTAAGGGATTAGGAATATCCAAGGTGGGTGTCCTGTTCAGCAGGGCATTAAACAGGGGTCCTGGGAGGTCACCTGAAAGAGAGCAGGGGGATACAGGCAAAGACTCAAAGAATGGCAATCTGTCTATAGTCTGATCAAATCGCCATTTTTACTTTTTCACACAAGGGTTATATACACGAAAAAGCAGGATGTGGAGGAAGGGGATGATGCAGGAATGTAAGTGTTCAGGGGGAGTACAGACATCTTTCAGAACAGAGTATCAGCTGGGTGACGCTTCAGGGGACAGGTCACTCTGACTCCACTTATGATTCACTTGTCCCTATCTAAGTTGGTATTATCCATCAAGGTTACTTATCTACAAGGTTTATGACTGAGACCTGGCAGCTTTCCATGAAAGCTGCTTGTTTACAGTAGCTTCTAGTCATCTGTTTCAAGGTTTGTTCACCGAGACCCAAAACTTTGTGCTAGCAGGCTGGCTTTAAGCCTGTGGTTGATTCCAGGCCTTCAGTGTACAATCAGGGCTGCCCCTGACAGGTGGGCAACCGTCATTGACTCAAGACTAAGGTACTGAGAAGCCTCATTAGCATGAGCAGGCATTACAGGGAATCTCAGGTGCTTACTGAGTAGATTCTTATTGGAAGAAAGGAAGCTGAACCTGGAATCTAAACATTACTTGACATTCTACAGGTAAAGATTGGTGGGGCTTTCAAACTCCCTAGAAAAAGTTATATAAAAAAAGGAAGACTGCTTTTTTTTTTTTTTTTTTTTTTTTGACAAGCTCAGAAAGATATTCTAAAAATGGCAGACTTAGCCGGGCGGTGGTGGCACATGCCTTTAATCCCAGCACTTGGGAGGCAGAGGCAGCTGGATTTCTGAATTCGAGGCTAGCCTGGTCTACAGAGAGTTCCAGGACAGCTTGGGCTATACAGAGAAACCCTGTCTTGAAAAACCAAAAAAAATAAAATAAAATAAATAAAAATAAAAAAAAACAAATAAATAAAAAATAAAAATAAAATAAATTAAAATAAAAATGGCAGACTTCAACCTTAAATAGTAGGCAACAATGGTTCATAGGTAAGATAAAATAGACTATAGGAAAAAAATGCTTCCAGGTAGATCCAACTTCAGTGATACTCATCTTGTTTCCTAATTGGTATCTTGACCAATAGGAGTCAACTCAAACTCTATGTTTTAAGTAAGGGCTATACCTGCCCCTAATCCTCTTCCCTACTCTTCTGTATTGATCCCTCTTCCTTCCTAGAGCTCACTTTCCATTGTTCTGTTTCTCACTTCATGTCATCTGTATCTTGCTGTTTCTCCCCTAAGCTCCAATACTTCTGGTCCCTTTATACTTTCCTGGTTTCTGTGGTTACTCCATGTAGTTTACTGACATCTGAGGATTTGGAGTTTGGAACTGCCAATAAAGGGGAAACATGGCATTTCTCTTACTGTGTTACGTTACTCTTCAATATTTTCTAAGCCTACCCATTCATCTGTCAAATTCATGATTTCATTTATCTGCAGAAACATGAAATTAAATGAGTATCTATTACCTTAAACAAAAGTAAGATCCAAATGAATGAAAGACCTCAGTTTAAAACACAAAACACTAAAACTGCTAGACTGAAAAAAAAAGGCAGTGACCCTCATGATATAGATGTCACCATTTTTAGCCTTCTGAGCTTGTAAAAAACAAACAAACAAACAAACAAACAAAAACAGGCTTCCTTTTCTTTTATAGCCTTTTCTGGGGAGTTTGAAACTCCCACACACCTTTACCTGTATCATGAAAACAACTTTCTAAAAAAGGATCCCATTAGCTTAACTACATCAAGAAACTGGTAAGTGGGACCTTATGAAGCAAAATCTCTTTTGTTGAGCAAAAGAAACAGGATGAAAGAGAAACATTTTGGGTTCAGACTCCATATTAGAAAACTTGGCCTAAATAAACTAACAGCCCAATACCTAGCTCCAGTTTCCAGGCTGTCCCCAATAAGACCTGTGTCTCCAGGTTATTCTCCCCCAACAGTATCCAGGTTAATCCTCAACAAATCTGCATGTCCAGGTTAGAAGCCCGCCCCTGCCTAACAACCACTAGTTAGGAAGAAAGCAAAGTTAAGTTTATGGTTTGGTTCCCAGCACCAGCCAATTATGCTAAAGACCACAGTAGCACCCCAATAGGATGTTTTCCAGGCTCAAAACACTCACTCCCCACTTTCCATGTTCTATAAAACGTTGTCCTGATGAGTGTTCAAAGCTTTTCTACACCGAACCTTCCTGTGGTTCATCAGTGAGTTAAGCCCAAGCCCAAGTTTGAATAAAGACCCTGTATAATTGCATCTGATTTGGCTCCTTGGTGATCTTTTGGAGTTCAGGAACATTTCAGCACAACAAAGCCACTGGAGAAGGAACCCTCGGAATTGGAGAGGACCTTTCCCAGATATATGTTTGAGAGAAACTTAACATCCACAATACACAAAAACACACACACAGAAAAAGTGTCTATGAAATAATTGATCCAATTTTAAAAAATGACTATGGATATAAACAGAGTTCCCAATAGAAGAAACAAAATATGGTCAAGAAATGCTTTTAAAAATGTTCATCATTCTTAGCAATTAAACCTATGTAAGCTGAGACAATTTTGAAATTTCATCTCATACCAGGCAGAATGGCCAAAACCAGAGGAAACAATTGAAAACAAATGCTAGTAAGGTTATGGAAAAGAGGAACTCTCATCCACTGTCAGTGGGATTGCAAACTGATCTACTAACTCTAGAATTCAATATGGGGAATATTAAATAAATCCAAAAATAAATCTACCATATGACCCAACTACACTACCTTTTGCATTTCCTTCAAAGGACTCAGCATCCTATCCTACAGTCACTTGCTCTGCAATATTTATTGCTATCCTACTCACAATAGTCAGGAAATGGAAACAATATACCTGTCATTCATCAGATGAATTGACAATAGAAATACGATATATATACTATACTGAATATAGTGCTATTTTTCTGTTTTTTAAATTTTTGAGGTTGTTTCTAACATTTCAAAACTGAAAAGAAATTATATTAAATAAGCAATTATAGCTTCGTTTAAAAAATCTGAATTCTCCTTTATGGGAAAAATTGGTTTGATTTAATTAGTGGTTTTCCTTTTAACAAAAGCAACATTTCTTTTTCTAAATTTTCCAAATTCATGCAACAGAATTGGCTATGAGGCATGTGGTTTTTAACCCATTTAGCCAAGACTCGGAATCTTAGGGTGTTATAAACAACTGGAAGACAGATACTCTGGAAATGGAGTTCAAATTTATGACTAGAAAGTTTTGATTTAAAAAAAATTCTTTCTCTTTGTATGTTTGTATGGATATATGTATGTGCATGTATGACTCTGTATGTGTGTCTATGTATATATGTGTGTATATGTATATGCATATGCATGTGTCTGTGTGTGCATATGTGTTTGCATGAATTCATGAATGTAAATGCAAGTAAGTTTATGTCATGGTGAATGTATGGAGGTTCAAGAACAACCTCAGGTTGTATTCACCTCATTGGAGACAAAGTTTCTTACTTTTCCTGAGAATTCCAAGGCAGCTGATATATAAATGTCTCATAATTCTCCTGTTGCTACCTCCTTGTAGGAATTATAGACAGGCATCCTGCTGCATTAGGCACGGCTTCTGGAGATTCAAGCTGAGGCCCACATATTTGCAGAAATAACAATTTTACCTATTGAGCCATTTCCCTTCCCAAGGATGTATTTTTTGTTATTTCAAGATTGAATAAGGATACACATTTTGAAAATGTGTACCAATGTTATCTAAATGACATGATAATTGTGAATGTACATAATTAATTTTTTAGTTAAATAAGTTTTTCTCAACTTAAAGACAACTTTATTGAACAAAGGCTAACGATGTAATTTACTAGATTTTATTAATTTAAAATATGGAAATCATTATTAGTTCTTTAGTGATTTCAAAAGTTGTAGATTGTATATTTTCAGATATATTTCAACAGGAAATGATACTGTTTTTGTTGTTCTTGTTTAAGGATAACAGTCATAGAAAACAGACTCCAAATTGGTGATTTACAGTTTGCAAACTTGGTGTTCTGTATTACTGCAGGGTAAATGCACTCTTGAAAAGAGTTTATCCACTCTTTCTTGGTTTGATTCTGTCACTCAATAAAAAGTAACTAATTTTAGAGACCTTTTCTCATTAAAACAGTGACAAAATGGGGTCTTTAAAGGTTTTAGCTAAGGTTGTCATGGAAGCTCATCAATAGAGCATGGCATTTTATGAATCAGTATTAACTTGCATGAAATCATTTCTTAAAGCAAACAGGGCATATTATCTGTGACATCAACATCAAAGATCTTAAAAGCTATGAGATATTTCCCAAAATTAGACAAGTGGAGATCATTTAAATTTATTTATTTATTTATGTATTTATTTATTTATTTATTTTTACTGAATTTGTGTGAGAAACTGAACACTAGAAAATTTGGTTCATATTATTCTAGAAACAGTGATAGAACGGGATTATAATTTATAGTTCCTTCAAGTGGCACCTGGGTAAAGCCAATCAGCTTAGTTTGGCTTTTTATATTGCAGTGATTGGGTCATAGACAAGTAAATTCAATAAATAATGATTTTTATTATAAAAGTGAAAGCCAGAGATGAATGTCAAAATATTCAGGTTATATCATTTCTATAATGATAAGACTTCATCACCGTTTAAATTGTTTATTTACATGAGCCTCTATGTAAATGCAGGTCAATCAGTTCAAATTATCCTGAGATGCCAAGAAATACTAGAATCTTAACTCAAAAGTTCTATATTTATCTATGTATTTCTGGTGTTTATTAAATGTGATTATTCTATTTCCATGGATTCAGGAAAATGAGCCTTCTCATATAATCATCTTGCCATCTCTATAACAGGAGAGACTTATATTAGCAACATTGTTTCTTCATGATCTTGGTTAGAAATAAACAAATATACCAATACTATTTATAATCATTATACTAAATTAGTTTCATTGCCCAAAAACTAGAACCATAGAGGATAGGAGTTTTAGAGTGATCTTTGTAATATGTTATAAACATTAAGTGTTTAACACACCATCTCTTGATTAAATAACATAGTTTTTATATAAAGCATTGGAAGAGCCAATGATTTCAGTTGTTTGTTTTGAGTCAAGGATATACTAGTAACTTTGTTAATAACTTAGATTACTGAGCGCATGCACACAAATTAGAACAAAAATGTGTTCCAAGACACAGCCTTTTCCTCTCATTTTGAAAACATCCCTAACTGCATTCCTGGTCATATCTCCTGTTTTCTCCAGTGGCTTTGAGATAAGAAATTTCCATTTCGTAGTTCAGTGTCTCATCAACAGGTTTTCCCATCATCTAGTATGCAATCTCGGGAGGCCTGGAGACTTGAAAGCATTTAGAGAAGCTAAATGCTATCTCACCATCTTTTTACATATCTCCAGGTTCAATTGCTTCTTACCAATATTTATTCCACCTTTACAGGCTAAAAATTATTCTTCCAGTGATAGAGTAGAAAAGTAAAATGGAATTTTTCAGAATTACATTTTGTATAAACTGTGCAGTTTATAATATCTTGTCTGATATAGTACAGATGACCTGTTTGTTTTTGCTGTGAAGGTACAATAGTAGCTTAAAATGTTATTTTTCTAGGCACAGTTTGCCCACAAACATCAAATTATTTTTGCTTCTAGGCATTGTATCTATAGGCTCATGTTTCTTTTTTATAAGTGCTTGGTGATGTTTCTCCCCTCCCCCATTTTGATGCTCATATTTAAAAGTCATAACTATCAGATAAGGGTTTATGGGGACAGTAAAATTTTTCATATACTTTTCACAATGAGAATATTTTTGTAATTTCATAGGTAGAAATTCAATTTCCCATTACTTATAAAGCCTCTAAACTTTACTATGTCAGAGTTTGAAGTCATTTATCTTTGTCACTTCAACTATTTGAAATCTTTCTATTTAGGGGTTAAATAACTATATTTTTTGGTCATTATAAACTCCATGTGTCTAGAATATTTATGGCCCTCAATAGATGGTTTTTAAAAGTGACTGAATTTAGAATTAATCAAGGGCCAAATTCCTTTTTCATGAAAATCCTATCAATATTAAAATACTTTTTACCCAGAGTGAATCATTTGCCAACCTATAGACACAGTAATTGTGTGGCCTCAGTGCCACTCTTTAAAAAGGTGAGACTTAGATTTCTAAGTCTCTCCCAATACTCCCTCCCTCTGTCGCCCCCATACCTCATCCCTCCTCTTCCCACCCCTAGCCCCTCTCCTATCCAGTCCTTTTCTTTCATCCATCCCCAATGTCAAATCTATTTCCCCTTCTCAGTGAGATGCAAGCATTCCCTTGTTACTTAGCTTCTTTGGGTCAGTGGTTTGTAGCGTAGTTATCATATATTTTATGACTAATATCCACATATAAGTGAGTACATGCTATGTTTGTCTTTCTGTGTCTGGGTTACCTGATTCAAGATGATCTTTTCTAGTTCTATCCATTTTCCTGCAAAAGTCATAACGCTATTGGTTTTAATGGCTGAGTACTACTCCACTATGCAAATGTACCATATTTTCTTTGTCCATTTTTGGTTGAGGGACATATAGTTTTTTTTTTTCCAGTTTCTGGCTATTACAAATAAAGCTACTATTACATAGTTGAGCAAATTTACTTGTGGTATGGTGACACTACTTTTGGGTATATGCTCAGGAGTGGTAGCTGTGGGGGATATAGAACTCGAACCTGCCATTTCCTGTAACCAGGAAGAAATTGGGATACTATGAAGGATTGGGACACCAATCCATCCATAAAACCTCAGACACACAATTTGTCTTGACTACAAGATGTGGAGAGGTAAAAAATGCAGCAAAAATGGAAATAAGTGCCAACCAATAACTGGCCCAGCTTGAGACTAATGCCATGAGAGGGAGCCCACCCCTGACACTATTAATGGCATTTTGATATACTCCCAGAGAGGAGACTAGCATAAATGTCATCAGACAGGTATCACCTAGTAACTGATAGAAATGATGCAGAGACCACAGCAAATTC
Organism: Arvicanthis niloticus; assembly: GCF_011762505.2. Taxonomy (NCBI): domain Eukaryota; kingdom Metazoa; phylum Chordata; class Mammalia; order Rodentia; family Muridae; genus Arvicanthis; species Arvicanthis niloticus. The sequence continues at coordinate 46,153,463 of NC_047669.1, read as the reverse complement.
TTAAGTGCAGCTGTGGAATCCTGTAGACGATGCGAAACAAGAATTAAAGCAGCCAAAGAGGTCAAGAACACCACAAGAAAACCTACAGTATCAATAAACCTGGGCCTATAGGGCCTCAAAAAGACTGAACTGTCAAGTTTGGAACATGGATGGAACAGACCTAGGCCTTTTCACATATGTAACTGTTGTGCATCTGGGTCTTCATGTGGGACATCTGAAGCAGGGCTGTCTGTCTCAGAGGAGTTTGCCTGCTTTTGGATCTCTTTTCTCTGAATGGCCTGCCTTGTGTAGCCTCAATAAAAAAAATATGCCTAATCTTACTGTAACTTGATATGCCATGGCTGTTTGACATCTCTGGGAGACTTCCCCTTTTCTGAGAAGAAAAGAAAAGAGTGATATTGGGTTGGGGTAAGAGAGAGGGACTAGCGGAAGAAGGAAAGGAAGCTGAGATCAAGAACTAAAGTACATATCCCACATATAGGCAACAGCTTTTGAAATAGTCCCTACTCCAGTTGTTTGGACCCCTGGCTGGTTTAATGTGAAGACCATGCTGCACATCTGCTACCTTTGTTCTAGTAGGCTAATGGGAGAGGAAGTGCCTAGCCTTGCAAAAACTTAAAGTGCAAGGGTGTGAAGATACCCAAGGCTTCCCTTACCTAATCAGAAGAGAAGGGGAGGAGGAATGGGGGAAGGATTGTGGGAGAAGGCAATGAGCAGGATGTAAAGTGAATCAATAAAAAGTAAATTAAAAAAAAACAGAAAAAAACAAAGTATTTAAATTAATAATAATAATAATAAATAACACATCACAGTAAGAAAAACTTGAGACTTTTTTTAAGTTGAGACTTTAAATCAGATTATTTTGAAAATTTTATGATCTTATTTGTAGATCTTAAAATTTTTCCTAATACTCCTTTTAGTATTTTGCACAATTAACACATTATTAGATTCAAATACACATGTTTAATATTCACTTAAAACTCTTGTCATTTTACAAGTACTTCTATGAACTTATAGCATTAAAATCAGGTTTGGTTGATTAAAATAAGAAAAGTTCAGAAGAAAAATATATCCATTTCTACTGTTATTAAGGGCAAATGATCTTTAAATATCCCCTTTGTATCTGTTCTAAGATTGTTTTTAAAGCTAGTTTGTACTGAGTACATAACAACTTTTACAAGCTTAACTCATTCTTGCTAAAGTTTGCAAAGTTGCCTCAGAATAAAAGGCTCAAAATATATTAAGTTTAAGGAATTAAATAAGTTGATATTAGTCTTTATCTCAATAAAGACAATACCTACAAATTCAAAGTCATGTAACATTAACTTATTTTCATCATATAACTTTTTTTAGGTTTATAGAGCAGGTTCATTCTCTTCCTAACTATTTCTTTACAAACAAGATGTCTGAATACTTCTGGGATAAGATTTAAAAGAAAAATTCTTGCCAGGCTTTTCTAGAACTTTCTTTTATTATTCTTCTAAATAATCTCTTTCTTGGGTACATATTTTTTAATAGCTTATGGAGTACTTGCAGTTCAATAAGAAAAAAATGATATCTTGTTTAAAAATAAGACTATGAACTTGAATAGATGTTTCTCTAGAGAAGACACACAAAGGCAAACAGATAAATAAAGAAAAAGATGCTCTGCCTCATCACCAGGGAAATGCAAATCAAAATCACAGTAACTATCAGCACCTGTCAGCATAGCTGCTATAACATACAAATGACACAGCCTCTGTAGAAAACAGCATGGAGACTCCTCAGAAAAACTTAGCACCTCTGTCTCATTGTAAAAACAAAAACAAAAACAAAAACAAAACCGTTTATTTAAAATAATTGAAATTGAACCCCTAGAATAGAACTGCATCAAAATTGAGATAGAATGTATGACTAATTCCCCAGAATATTTCAAAATAGCTAAGAAATAAAACAAACTAAATACCTATTATCAGATGAAAAAATAAAAGAAATATTCTGTATGGTTTCATCTTGATAACACTCTCCTCCCAATAAAGCACAGAGCTTAAGTGTGTACTAAAACATTATGAACTCTGGGACATTACAAAGGAGGACATAAGTCCAATAATAAATAAACAACAAACAATATAAAAGAACTTTTTCTACAAGTGGATGGATCTGCATGGCTTATATCCAGCATCTAAAGCACTGAAAACTACCTATCAAATAAGAACAGTTAGTGGTAGTTTGCAGAGGCTAGAAGAAAAACAATAGGAGACACTGATGATTGAATAGAGAGTTTCAGCTAAAGTAGATGAATGGGCTCTACAGGTTAGATATTATACAATTAAAATTGGTTAAAAGGCAGATCTCATGTTAACTTCCTTCACACAATAAAATAAAAATATAAGGAGTGATTTAAATGAGACAGCTCTTGTAATTATAAAAATATGACAGATGTCAAACTGCTATTATGTCAATCAAATATAAACATACAGCCACCTTACAGTTTATTAAACCTATTTTTAATCCTAATCTTAAATTTGAATGATAGTGCGTAGTGCACTAGAAATTGAAGACAACTTTTTTTTTTTCCAATTTGAAGGCAGTTTCCTGACTCCCATATGTAAATCAGTAAGTATGAAAGAATTTAGACTACTGGCTCTGGCTTTCTTCCTCACTAGGAAGAAATAAGATATTTTAAATTATTTGTTATTTAAACCAAAAATGTTTTTGTGATACATGATGAACGCGAGGATTTGTTTTGCTATTTGCACATTAATTAGAGTTTTTGTTAGTCTCTTTCTTCTCATTCTTTCGATTTTCTTCCACTTTCATTTGATACCTTTATATGATTAAGATGGCGGTTGGTACCATTTGCTAGGAAAGGTTCCCTATATAGAAAATCAGTTGAAATTTAGAGTGTCTTCTTTTTATTAGGAATCAAATAATGACCTGAAGAAGGAAGATGTAATATGAGCAAAATTGAAATGGACAGGTGATAACACGTGACTATTGGGAAATTCCTAGAGCAGATTATTTCCCTTTAAAGTATTCTGAGTCAGGCTCCAGTGGTTGGACTTTTACACCAATCACATTTCAGGGTCTCTCATTATGTACTACCTGGAAAAAACAAACAGTTGGACAGCTGTTAACTGATGTTAAAAAAGATTCTGAAGGAGGCTCTCTGCAGCTCACACTTGCTACAGAGGAACACCAGGTTCATCATTAAAAGTTGTTCTAAAAATGTTCTCTCTTTCTCTATGTTATTCATAATCACTCACATGCACATGCACACAGACACACACAGAAACACACACAGATGGTACACATGAAGACACACACACATGGATACACATGCACACACACACACACATGCACATGTGGGCATGTACACACATACACACACACATACACACTATGGAAAAATTGTCAAAAGGCTGAGATGCAGGTTATATGAAAAGTTAGGGAAACATAAAAATAGAGAACCTCAGACCTCATATTGACAAACTAGTAACAGAATAGTTACCTTCATACTATTAGGGTTAGTTGAATGTATTATTTGGAGAGTCACTTTTCAGTATTTCTGTAATGAATACCAGAAGTAGGTAAATTACCTAGACTTTTGAATACTCTGAACTTGAAGCTGGCAGATATGTTCTTTCTTACTCTTGACCATGAAAAGGATTCTCTGACTTCAAATAGCATCCTTCAAAGTAGATCAATACAGATCTAGGTTCAAGAATCTGTGCTGTCAATACACCAAAGACATTCAGTCCTTTAGAAATCTGCTGAAGTATATTGGCCTGTTCATGGCACACACCCACATAAGTCTCTCAGAAAGAAGTATGATTTTTAACTTTCAAAAATTGAAGCTATGAGTAGAACTGGTTTAAAAATAAGGCATAATTAATATGCTAATTAGAACAAAAAGGTTTTTTTTTTCATTTAAAATGAACTCAACAATATTTAAATTGTCTTTTGCTAACAAAAATATTTCATGCATCTAATTAAATGCCATATTTGGAATAAACAAAATCGCAGTAGAGAGTAGAATGGTGGTTTAAAGGATCTGATGGAAAGCAGACCTTGTTATTGATTGTTTAACTGGGTATTACAGTTCATTTTAGAATTTGAATAAATTCTAGAGATATACTTCATAAAGTTGTGAAGCCTATATGGTGCAGTTAAAAATATATTCTCCTGCTAATAACTAATTACTATAACAAAAATAAGACAAAACAAAAAAATTGTATAAGCGATTAACATAAATAAAACAGAACAAAATAAGCAAAAACTCAAAGTCTTAGGGCACATAGACAGTTTGGCTACTTTTATGTGGCATTACTTTTATTACATTTTACATAAGAAATCCTTACTATTGTAGAGTAATTCATTGATATTACCAGTAATTGGTAGTTGGATCAAATTGAAAAATAGGAGCACAATTAAAGCTACTTAGCTTAGTTGCTGTAATTTAAGAACTGAATCATCCCAAAGTGTTAAGATTCTAGAGAAGCGCTGACCCAACTCTATGTGTTGTTTGTCTTTATTGTTCTCAAGTTCATGCCCCTTTCTTGGCTAGCAAAATTTGAGGATACCATTTTGTATTATTCATCTATTTTTTTGTGTGTTATATTGATAGTAGACAGTGGAAGAAAGTACTTTTCATCTTGTAATCTGGGAAAAGGAATCCACAATTGCTTAAAATCCTAACGTGTTTAATTTCTTGCTGTATGTGTTTGCTCCACTGTTGTCTTGAATCTTCTAATTCCTGATGACCTAATAGGTACAGTGAAGGTTAGACTATGCAGAGATTTGGAGCTGAAAGAATTCTGTTACTATAAATTAAAATATGTAGCTAGCCATGTGCATTTCCCTCCTCTGACACCATAGGCAACCCAGGGCATGCCAGCCTGTTACTTTGGATATACCACATTTATAATATTTAAAGCTGAAAACACATCCACCAACAGATGAGAGAACAACAACAACAACTGACTGAAACAAGTGAAGACAAGATGGGTACAGCTTGTGTGATGTGATGCTAGAAAATACAAATGCATTTCTAGTGAGCAAAGCAGAGCAAATCTAAATGAAAATGTAAGGGGTATCAGAGAGTAAAGGGGAAAACAGTGAGGTTAAAGGATGTGAGAAACTTTCATGGGAGATTAGTATTTCCAATAATTACTTGGGTGCATGTGCAAGACAAATAACTTTAAATGTACACTTGAAATATGAAATACTTCTAGATTGTACTTAGAAATATACTTCTATACATGTCAATAAATCTATGGAAACTTAAAATAATATTGTAATATAATTGTTAATAAAATAAATGACAATAATTTATTTGGCGTTAAATTCAAGGATCTAAAAATGAACATTGAAACAAAGTCCATTCCAGTATGTCCCTAAAATGTGTTTTAAAATTTTTAAAAATAACTCTATGGAGAATACTATGGGATGAATGAGATATATTTTAAATGTAGCAAAAGTATAAACATTATGAAAAAGAAGCACATAACACATTTCTGTATGAAGAGACTTATACTCATGTAAGATTTACATTTTTTTTGGAAGTGGAACTTTTTAGAAATCAGGTACTCTTTCTGAAACAATGACTTGACTTAGATTTTTATTCTATAAGGTAGTACAGAATTTCAGCAAATTATGCAGTGTGAATAATGTTAAATGCCTTTGAGTACCTTGCCTCAGCTGTTAGCAACCAGCAAATGTAACTATTACATATCAATATTAATATCAGACACTGAAGCAGAAAGAAGTGTTCTGGAGCCCAGAGTTCCACGAGTGTGTCTTTTGGTTTTTCTGTTCTGGTGTTCTAAGTAACAAAGTGGACTAATTTTGTCCTTGGAAAGGAAATGAATTAAAGCTTCAGAATCTTTAGAGAGAGCTAAAAATTGCACCTATATGGGCTTTGAAAATATCAAAAGTATTTCTATATTAAGAACTACAGGTATGACTTTAATTATAAGCTTAATTTAGAATCCAGGTTAGTGTCATAAGCAAATTTTAACAACCATACCTTTACTATGTTTCCTTATGCTTGCATTTCTACTAATATGATAGCAGACATAAATTTACATCTCTTAGTAAAAATGATTTTAAAGCTATAACATTAAAAATTCCAATGCTTTTAAAACAATAAACTATGACAGGTTTGTCTGATGACAGTATCATCAGATGATTGGAAAAAATAATCTTTGATTTTGTTAAATTTTCTTGAAAGATGCTCTCGAGAATGTCACAAGACGTGGGGGTCTCGATGTTCCTGCTTTGTACTTCTTATACCTTCGTGGAGTCTCCAGACAGAAAATTGTCCTACTGTTAAGTAAATGTGCCTTTGCTTCAGAGAATGCATTTCCACCAAATAAGGATAACACACCAGAATGTGGCAGGAGTAGTTTTGTAGAAGATTATAGCTATCTTACAAATGATGTAGGCTATATACTTTTATATTTGATGAACAAAGAGATACAAAGAATAATGCAGAGAAAGGAGGAAGGTATCCTTTTACTAATATTGCCACTGGCTACATTTACTGTCTAGAAAAGACAAAATGTTTGAATGCTGATATAGATTTGGTTTTGTATATTTTAGAATTTTGATATGTGTATAGTAGGGAATTTTACATTTTTAAGTTTTTCTTCTATTAATGCTGTAATGGGGGGATTGGTACTAGATTCTTGGCATGCTAGGTCAACAGTCTTATACTGCTTTATATCACATGTATTAATTTTGGTTCCTAATACTCATTAGTAAATTTTGTGTTGAACACATTATCCATTTAGCACAAATGTGCCCATATGCAAGTTATCTATGCATCTGAAATTATTTTAAAAATCATTTCAATATTTTGTTGTGGAAATTTCACATGGAAGATTTCATGTTCAAACTTTTAAAAGTTTTCTTACATTTCAATATTCAGTCTTCGTAATCAGCTTACCGGGTATGTCCAATTCACATCCTAGTGGCATCTTATGGTAGCCCTTAAAATGGAGTGATGTGATGTTTTTATAGCTTGAAAGTAACTGTTAGAATTAACTGCTTCGGTATCATAAAGTCTGTGTTTCATTCCTTACTTTAAGTAGACTAGAAATATTTGTGTAAGCATTGTTAGTTAGTGGTATGAGATTTCATATATCTGATATCTCTCAGAAGAGTTACCCCTAATACTTAAAAATTTACTCGAGGCTTATCAAATATTTGATAGAAATAAACCAAATAAGTACAACTTCTTTGACATATTTGTAACTCAGTCATATTTATGAAGAATCATTAGACTTCAGGTCTGATTAGTTGGTCTTAAATATGTGGCTAGAGACAAAAATGCATCTAAATTGCTCACAGTAAAATATATTAAATCTAGTTAAATAATTGCGTATCTATTTTAGTAGCAAACATCACACCTTTATAATTTCTCTTTCATTTTCTCACTCTTTTCTGTATTACCATTGGTTGGGCTATTCAACAGTAGAATGCTAAACAACATCCAGGATGTATCATCCACTACTAAGTAGGTAAAACAATTTAATGGTACCATATAGAAATAATTTCTAAACCTGTGCCCAACAATGATTAATAGTAATATGTGCAGGACTGGAGTGTAGCTCTGGCTCCCAAAGTCTGGGCAGGATAATGGATAGAGCCAAGTTCTCTTTCTCTCTTTCTCTCCCTCCATCCCTCCCTCCCCTCTCTCCCCAATCCTCCCTCTTCGTCTTCTCTTTCCCCTCCCCTTCTTCATCCCCCTTTTCTTCTCCTTCCCTTCCCCATTTCCTCTTCCCTCCCCCTTTCTCTCCACCCCTCCCCCTCCCCTTTCCCTCTCCACTCCCTCCCACTCCCAATTTCCCTCTCCTCCCCTCCCCTTTTCCTCTCCCTTTTTTCTGTCTCTTTCCTCCTCTCTCCCCCATCTCCCTCTCTCCCCCTGCCCCCTCTTTGTGTGTGTATGTGCATGCTCATGTGTGCCTGTGATTTTTGAGATTATCTGTGTAATTTCTTAAATACTGGGAAAGATTCTGTGTTCACAGAATTCCAGGGGAGCTCAACAAGCTTTGTATAGTCTCTTCTGTGTTGAGGTCTCACTAATCTTCAAATCCTATACTACATAATCAGTACTAAATGAATACCTTTTATTGGGAAATGGGAAAAAGGATGAATCTTATGTTATATGCCATTACAATAGGAATATATTTTTACATTCTTTATTTATGAATATACAAACAGTGGATTTATGAGAGTATAAATCTGTTCTGATGGGTTATAACTAAATGATGATATTAATCATCCTCTTCATAACAGATTGATTTCTTTTTAAGTGATCTTGAAAATCTAAGGAGTTGTGCTTTGGTTGTTGGAGTGACTGGAGGATCAGAAGCCGGGTTGCAACCCCATTGGAAGAACAACATAGGTTGGCCTAGAGTTCTCCCGGAGTTTATACCACCAACCAAGGAGTGTACTAGGAGGGATCCATGGCTCCAGACACATATGTAGCAGAGGATGGCCTTACCTGACAGCAATGGCAGGGAAGGACCTTGGTCCAGGGGAAGTCTGATACCCCAGCACACGGGGATGCTAGAGAGGTGGGGCTGGAGAGTGTGGGTGGGTGGGGGAGCACTTTCATACAGGCAAAGGGGCAGGAAGGGCAGATCTGGGATGGGGGTGGTGGTTGAGAGATAACTGGGGAGTGGGATATCATTTGAGACGTAAATGAATGGATGATTAATAATAATACAAAAACAGAGTTGTGCTTTGACTCTTTTATACATTTCTTTTTTAGTTTGTTTGTTTATTCACTTTACATCCTGATCACAGCCCCCTTTCTCATCTCAATCTTTTCTCAGATACTCTTTCTCCCGTTTCTCTGTTCTCTTCTTTTTTAAGAAGGAGGAGAGTTCCCCAGACCCTGGGAATCAACCCACCCTGGCACACACATCAAGTCAGGGCAGGACTAGGTATAGCTTCTACTAGTGTAGCCATACAAGGCAGGCCAGTTAGGGGAACAGGATCCAAGGCAGTCAACAGAGTCAGGGACAGCTCCTGCTCCAGTTGTTGGGGGACTCATATGAAGAGCAAGCTGCACTTCTGCTCCATATATGCAGGGGGTCTAGGTCCAGCCCATGAATGCTCTTTGGTTGGTGGTTCTGTCTCTGTGATCCCCAAAAGGTCCAGCTTATTTGACTATGTTGGTCTTCTTCTATCCGTATTCTCTCCGGGTTTCTTAGTTCTTCTCCAAACTCTTCTAGAAAACTTCCGCAGCTCTGTCTAATGTTTGACTGTCAGTCTATGCATTTGTTTCAGGTTGGGTGAGGTCTCTCAGAAAACAGTTGTGCTAGGCTCCTATTTGCAAGAATAACAGAGGATCATTAATAGTACAAGAGACTGGTTCTTTCTCATGGGATGGGTCTCAAGTTGGGACAGTCATTGACTGTTCCTTTAGTCTCTATTCCATCTTTGTCCCTGGACATCTTGTAGGCAGGATAAATTTTGTGTCAAACCTTGTGTGATTGGGTCAGTGTCCTTAATTCTCTACTAGGATTCCTGCTTGGTTAAAGGAAGTGGCCACCTCAGGCTCTATATCCCCAGTGCTAGGAATCTCAGCAAGATTCATCCTTGTGGACACCCTGGAGTCGCCCCTATATCAGGTCTTTGGCATGTACCAGAGATCCCTGCTCACCCCACAAGGATTTCTGATTTTCTTCACACTCCACTGCTGTCCCTATACCTGATTCCTGTCCTCCTCCCTTACCCATTCCTTTTTCCACCCAGATTCCTTCCTTTTATCCACCATCCATGAGTATTTTATTTCCCCTTCTGTGTGAGATCCAAGTATCTTCCTTGGGCCTTGTTATATACCATTTTGGGGCCAGTAGATTGTAATTCATTAAATCTTTGTATCATAATACATACCTACAGTTTGAAATCAATGTTATTATGGCCTTTGACAAAGTGATTTCTAAGTTTTGGAGTAATCATAACAAAATTAATATTATTATGAAATTATTAATTATAAAGAAAAATAAAAAGAACTAAAGTAAGCATGATCAAATATAACAGGTTGCCTGCGTTACTGAGTATTTTTTAGCACATAAGTCAGATAGTGAATTTTTTCTTTTTTAATATTTTTTTATTTTTATTGGATATTATATTTACATTCCAGATTTTATCCCCTTACCCCATTCCCCCCACCACCCAGAGATAGAAAATTTTTAAATTTTGTATTGATAAAGAAGGAGTTGACACAGTCCTATATGCCTGTAAAATTAAATGATTTATTGGGTCATGTTCATGCAAACTGGCTACTGTTTTTTAACTAAATCCTATAAAACTTAGAGTGTGTTACATAACAGGTATTAAAAAGTTGTGCTGATAGTCCAGAACCAAATGGTCAGCCCTAAAACTTATACATAGGAGTAATATTATACAGCTGAGCAATACACATATGTATATAAGGGAAAGAAAAATGATTATTATAATATCAAAAAATTTAAAAAAAAAACTTTAAAAAAGTTATATTGATTTGGGCCTCTAATATACTGTCTGAATAAAAATCTGCAATGTATTTAAATGTCCAGTTAAGCTTTCAATGTTCTATAATTTTTTTCTGAAACCCGTAGGCATGTTTTTTTAGTGAACTATACAAAATTTATTTTTGTGATATTCAAACTGTGATTTCACTGTCCCCGTATCTCCTTGGAATCTAGACATGGCATTGTAATGCATATGTCAAGAATCTCCTGTCTCAAGTTTGTGTAAGCAATGCTCATCATTTATTCTCTGCCTTGTCATTAAAAACTGGAAAAGCCAATAACTAGGTAATAACATTTAGGGGGAAAATATCCATGGTCATAAAAAATAATAGCTTTTAAAATAAAGATTTTACAATATATATGTGTACTATTTTTGTGTCTGGTGTCCATGGAGGCCATACTGGGCAATGGATCCTCTGCAACTGGGTTTAACAGTGGCTGTGAGCTACCATGTTGGTGGTGTGAATGGAAATTATATTCACAGGGAAACAACTAGTGTTCATAACTACAGAACCATCTCTCCATCTCTATTTCTTTATATACAATACCTATCACTAAGATAAAATTGTCAACTGAATCAGCTTAAAAGAAAAAAAAATGAAGGCATCCAGATCTATGAGTTTTCCTGTTACCACTGCTTTCATTATGTCCCACAAGTTTGGGACATTCATTTTCACTAAATTCTAAAATGTCCTTAATTTCTTTATTTCTTCCTTGACCAAGTTATCTTTGAGTAGAGAGTTGTTCAGCTGCCATGTGTATGTGGACTTTCTGTTGTTTTTGTTGTTATTGAAGACAAGCCTTAGTCTGTGATGGCCCTGATAGAATGCATGGGATCAATTCAATCTTCTTATATATGTTGAAGCTTGTTTTGTGTCCAATTATATAGCCAGTTTTGGAGAAGATTTCAGGAGGTGCTAAGAAGAAGGTATATTCTTTTGTTTTAGGATGAAATGTTCTGTGGATATCTGTTAAATCCATTTGGTTCATAACCTCTTTTACTGAGTCTATTAGTTTCACTGAGTTTAGTTTCTGTTTCTATGGCCTGTCTACTGGTAAAAGTAGAGTGTTGAAGTCTCCCACTATTATTGTGTCAGGTTTAATGTATATTTTGAGCTTTAGTGAAGTTTCTTTTATGAATGTGGGTACTCTTGAATTTGGGTCATAGAAGCTTAAGAAAAGGAAGACCAAAGTGTGGATGCTTCAATCCCACAAAGGGGGAACAAAATAACCACAGGAGGTAGAGGGAGGGAGGGAACTGTGAGAGAGAGAGGGGAGGCAGAGAGGGAGAGAAAGGAGGCAGAATAAAGTATGGGGGAGACAGGAGAGAAATATAGAGAGTCAGGAATGGAATAGAAATATGTAGCAGTGGAGGATTGGGAACTGGGAGTAGTCACTAGAAAGTCCCAGATGCCAGGGAAGTGAGAGGCTCCCAGGACCAAATAGGGATGACATTAGCTGAAAGATCAAATAAAGGGGAGATAGAACCTGAAGAGACCATCTCCAGTAGATAGGCATGACCCCAAGTTGAGGGATGGGTCCACCCACCCATCTCAAAATTTTTAACCCAGAATAGTTCCTGTCTAAAGGAAAGCCAGGGACAAAAAAATGGAACAGAGACTGAAGAAAAGGCCATCCAGAGACTACCTCACCTAAGGGTCCATCCCATCTGCACACACAAATTCAGACACTATTGCTGATGCAAAAAAGTGCTTGCTGACAGGAGCCTGGTATGGCTGTGCCCTGAGAGGCTCTGCTAGCACCTGATTAATGCAGATACAGATAATCACAGCCAGCCATTGCACTGAGCCTGGAGACCCCAAAGAAATAGCCAAGGGAAGAACTGAAGGAGTTGAAGGACATTGCAACCCAATAGCAAGAATAATATCAATTCAATGAGCCACCAAAAGCTCCCAGGAACTAAACCACCATTCCTAAATCACAGGTTTCAGTATATGGTTACTTGATTACATAGTTATGGGCCTGGTAGCAGCATAGTATATCAAGAGAAGTGTCTATGGTTAAAGGTCATTAACTCATAGTTATCAAGAAGTGAAAAAAAAAGACAATTTGCATAGTTTCTGTATCTTCTTCAACAGCATCCTTCTAAGGGTTTAGCTTCCTTCTTTGCCCTGCCAGTCCTATAACATGAAATTTTTCCTGGTAGTAACTTTGTTATACTTATCTCCCTAGCACTGAAACATTTCTTACTAGAGGAAAATGAGATGAAGCTCAAAAGACTAACAGGAAATTAATAAATGTACACAGCTCAGGAATCTTTAAAGTTACATGGTTAAAAAAAAACTTAATGTCCAAAGATTGCTTAACTGTTAATCAATGAGAGGATGCTCTTTCTGGTGGAGATATCTGCAAGATTCCCTGGAAGCTACAGTAATGCAGCTTTTGTAAGTCACCCTGCATATGAGGTATTAAGGAATGCATCTACCTTGAGTTACCCATTCTCATGTCAGTAACACTTCAATTATGATCAATATCACCAACAGACTCACTGGGTGACTAAACTAGGTTTGAGGAAAATCATTTTCCTGTTCTGCTGTCAGTGCTCCATCTGAGGTTATTTGACATTTGTGTTTGTTTCTTCAGAGAAAATCACATGGCATAATTGGTGTACAAACATGGATCACTGTAAAGTTGAGTTGTGAAAGATTTTTTTGCATGACACTTGGATTGCATGCTACTATATGCAATTAAGGCTGATCTGTATAAAGGTAAAAGATTCTTGGAGGTGATCCTGATATAACTATATTAATCCATGTCATTTATGGTGGTGTTCCTCCTTTCTCCATGTCAGTTGTATTCTTCATGCAACAAATGATAAGAATGCAACCAGGCTCAAGGAATCTAAAAGTAGAGTATCCTTGGGGACATACATCAATGGTTGTCTTCTTCTACATGACACAGGACATTCTGCCTCATTAAAAACTCAATATAGTTTGATAAAGAATATATTTCTGTTCATGAAAGCAGTATTTGTAGAACTGGATCATAAACAGTCTGTGAGCATTGTGGCATGGCAATTGTTGGGGACTACAAGATATTCAAGTAAAACTGAGCTGTCTGCTTATGAAGAACATGCCCATGTACTGGGAGAATTATAGTGGGAAAGAAGACATACAAATGCTTACCTCTGGGAAATGGGGATTGATGGGGTATTTGAGTGCTATGGAAACAGGTAAGTTGAGTAATCTAACTTCTTACTCATTCTTAAAACAAAAGCTTCATAATACAAAACGATGAGAGTAATTAGTCCTTGATGGAATAGTTCTTATGAGAAACTACAGATATTTGTCTGTAGTTGACTGAGATTCCCCACAATCACCTGAGTCTTAAGACAACAAATACTGAAGAGATACCATTGAGGAATCTAGGTATGAGAGAGGTGATATTTAATGTTTAGTGTACTGGGATTGATAAAACTGTGTTTATAATAGGGTTTCAAAAAGCTAATTCAGCAGAGACCTAAGTAGCATGGGACTTTAACAGATTTACTGAGCCTCATGGTGGGATTCATTTATTATAGAGAAGGAGAGTCTCTAGCTAATAGAAATGGTTTATAGAACAGATAAATAGCATTTTCAAAAGACTAAAGCAATCAAAAAGGGATGAGAGAAGGGCAACACAGAAACAAAGGTCTACATTTTCCTCAAAGTCAAATGTGACAAGATTTGTCTTGAGCCATAGTAACAACAAAAAAGACAGAAAACTAAAGCTGTGCCAGTGGCCCTCTAAAAGGCTCTAAGGACTCAACAATAATTTTATATATGATATAAATGATAAAATAATTCCTATACAATGATTAAGTTTGACTGTGGTGTGTGTAGTTTTTCTTCAGCATTTTGTACACATTTCTTTCTTGAAACCAAGGAAACAAGTGGTGCAAATGGTTCCCAAAGCTTTGAGACCTTTCATGGTGGCTAAAGGAGGAACAAGGTTCACAGTATCAGACCAGAGCCTATACAGACAGCAGGTCAGATCACAGCCCAATAAACAAGCAAGTAGTCAGCTTTCCTCATTAGTTCTTGATTATTCTTCTGCTTGTGTTCATACCCTGACTTCCCTAAACAATGGACTATAGGGGTTAGAAAGTTGGATCAGGGATTAAGAGCCCTTACTGCTCTTGCAGAGGATCTGGGTTCAGTTCCCACTATCCATATCACAATTTTCAACTCTGTAAGCCCAGTTCCAGGGGATCCTGATGCCTTTTGACCTCTATGGGAACCAAACACATGTAACACATGCATATATGCAAGAAAAAAAGCATTCATGCTCATAAATAAGTAATCATTTGAAAAATAAATTAAAAATGGACTAGGATTAGAATATGTAAGCTGACATTCTCCAAACTTTGGTTTTGGTCATTGTGTTTATGTTTTAATTAAGATAATGTTCTAGACTATTTTTTACTGTTTGTAGGACATGAAGACATTGCACTGTACTTGTGCAAACTCTTCTTCTCTATTCTGTTTTATTACTTGTTTATTTTGGTTTTATTGTTGTTATTTTTCATTGCTGGAAGACACTATGTAGCAAAACAAATAACTCATATATATATATATATATATATATATATATATATATATATATATACACTATATGCTAAGATACCAACACATAAGACAAGATTTGGTTACTGGAAAAACAATTTCATGGTTGTTGATACAGCCAACATATTTTCTTTGAATTTAAAGCTTTTGCACAAGAAGAAACTTATATTTGGCACTGTATATAAATCAAGGCAAAAAACTGGGGCTGAAGAAATCCTAGGTCCTAGTTGGGAGGACATTGCCATTATTTGGTTAAATAGATGTGAAACTTTCTTCTAACCACTTGTGGTTATGTCCATAGAAGACTACTGCTGTCACCCTCAGTCAGGGAAGGAGATTGTATGTATATATAAAATCTGTGACATAGTGGCCCAATACTCATTCATGTAAGGAAGAAAATAATCAGAAATCTTTTTCATTCTTCCCAGGCTAAGAAAAAATTATGGAAGAGGAGCAGAAATCATGTAGAAACCGCATAAAGGAGGGGTTATAGGTATTTCCTGGTAATTTAAGTCTCCCTTTCAGACAGAGTAGTAAAGATCACAAGATTCAGGAAGCTGATGAAACTTCAAAGATCAGAAAACTCAGAAATTTCTAAGTTTTACAAGGGCCCTGTATAACATATGTGACAAACTTAATAAACAAGATGAGAATGTCTAATGGATGTGACTGTCATGGAGATAAAGGCAGGGATGAAGCTGTTGGATGTAATAGCCATCTGGTAGATGACTGAGTACTATACCTACCTCTGAGTCACTCTTATAAGGTAATGCTACACCCTGCAAATAAATCCAGTAAACCCATTAGTTTACCATGTCAGAGATGGATAAAACACTTCCATTGTCTATCATTGGCCTACTTTGTGGTGGGCATTTGTGAAAGTTTTCTTCACACTGGTGCACTTTTGTCCAAGAAAAATTATATAACACCACAGGTTGGAGACCATATCTTCAATATGTGTACATTTGGGAATGGAGTTAGTATAATAGGGTATGTCTTTCCAGATATACAAGAGATGAGAGTGGGTGATAGGTGACATCTCCTTTACAATTCTAATCTCTTAAGAATGATAACATCTTACTTTGTATTATAAGGGAGGTTTTCAATTTCATTAACTATAACTGCCTATTGAGGGAAGGGTAGGATTTGTCAACCTAGCAGGATATTAATGCCATGCATGGGTGCTCAAGCCTACATATAAATCCTGAAACCAATCTGAGTGCATCCATGCCAATTAATTAGAAACTAATGAGTCTTAAATTATATCTGTGGTCTAATACACCAAGAGCCAACTGTCACATGTGGTTCCAGACTCTCACAAATTTATATTTAAAACTGATTTAATAATCAACCAAAGATAAACAACAGTGACCAACTCCCTAGAACTGAGGGGTCTGGAGAGGGGGTTAGTTAGGTATTATAATCCTAAAAATACATGTTATGGTCATAGCACAGGGACATCTCAAAGGGGTGCTTTTAATGGTGAAAAGCTCATGTGAGCTGTTTTGATGTAAAACTCATTAACTATAAAGGGATAATTACAGGAGTTGTGCTCACTCATCAGTAATAGCAGATGTTGCTTAAAAATGCCCTTATTATAATGAATTATTTAAATTTTCTGTGGCTTGTAGCATCTTTCTAATATATTTTAGCCTACACAATTTTTATTGAAAAGATTCTATGGCCTCCCAGTTATATTTTGTTTGAACTTAACTTATTTTTGTTTTATGTATATATTTGTTATAGTTATATGTTTTATATATAAATATATATATATATATGTTTTATTATATACACACAGACTCACACACAAATATATATATGTATTATATATACATATATATTCATTCTTTTCCTAGAGTAGTACCTGTAGCTTATAGTTTACAGAATCACTGTTTTATTTCTGGGAAGAAGAATAGGAGCATATTGGTCTGAAATTACTTTTACTAGCAAATAAACCTAAGTGTGCCCAGTGCCATTACATCTTGAGGATTAACACCTCTTTTGTCCAGGTAGAGGGAGTTAAGATGCTTCAGTGTTTCTTAGAAGGGTGAACAAAATACTAGTGGGAGGAAATACATAGACAAAGTGTGGAGCAGAGACTGAAGAAAAGAGACTGCCCCACCTGTGGCTCCATCCCATATACAGTCACCAAACACAGACACTATTGTGGATGCCAAGAAGTGCATACTGACAGGAGCCTGATATAGCTGTCTCCTGAGAGGCTTTGCCAGAGCCTGACAAATACAGAGGCAAATGCTCACAGCCAACTGTGGGACTGAGAATGGGGACCCCAATGGAAGAGTTAGAGAAAGGACTGAAGTAGATGAAGGGGTTTGCAACCTCATAGGAAGAACAACAATATCAACCAAGGAAACCCCTTACAGCTCCCAGGGACTAAATCACCAACAAGAGTACACATGGAGAGACCCATGGCTTCAGCTGCATCTGTAGCAGAGAGTGGCCTTGTTGGACATCAATGGGAGGAGAGATCCTTGGTCTTGTGAAGGCTCAATGCCGCCGTGTAGGGAAATGCCAGGGCAGGGAGGCAGAGTGGGTGGGTGGGATGGGGGAACATCATTATAGAAGAGGGAGGGGGAATGGGATACGGAGATTCCTGGGGGAAAACAGGAAAAAAAATAACATTTGAAATGTAAATAAAGAAAATATCTAATAAAAAAAAAGATATCTTAAGCTTCAAGATGAGCCTCCCACCACCAGTCTCATCGGGCAGGGGAGATAGAGTCACTTGCTATAGATGGTGGCAAAGGTTCTTCTTTACCTAAGGATTCCAAACCTTTACAGAGAGTTTTCTAGAGTAAGACACAGTGTCTCAATTCTGAGGCTATGTGCAGGAATTCATTCTTTAATGGTTTCCAGTGTCCAGAGATTGAGACAACACCTCACTACTGAGAACAGGTACTCTCGAATTCTATGGAAACTGTAACCCTTGTATAGTTAGTAACTTCATTCTTTCATAACTGAATAAGTAATTTATTTAAACTATTAAACATTTATTAAACCTTAAAAGAGACAATAGCCAATTTCTCTAAAGTTGCTGCTTAAAAGAAAAAAGCCATTAGCATATTCTCTGTGAAGTTGCTATAGAAATGATCTAAGTTATAAAAATAATGAATAACTTTTCTATATGGCTACCAGTACTCAGGAGGTAAAAATGGGAATATCAGGAGTTTCAAGGTCATTCACTGCTACAGAATGAGTCAGAGAAAAGTGAAAAAGAACCATACAGAATCAAATAAAAAGAAACTAAACAATCACTAACAATGCAATAACAGCACGGGTTTGTTCTGAGGGATCTTACGTTTAGAATTATGTAGCCTAAACATGCCAGCTGGTTCACTTTAGCCAGTTTAAATTCAATCGAAGTTGTAAGATAATATGAGTAGAAAACTGACCAAGAGCCATGGCTTGCATGGAACTCATTAGATAGACTAGTCTCAAATTACCTGTCTTCCAGTAGAGAGATTAAAGGCATGGTTTTTGTAGATTTTGAGCACTACTTTTTTTTCCATCACTTGTATTTCTTTAAAGACAACAGTTATCAGGGAACTAAGAAACTAAATTTCAATTTTATGCTTTATGTTTATTTTATAGCCTTTTATTTTTTGCAATCATTATAACTATATCATTTTACCTATCCCCTTTCCACTTGAACTTCTCATCGTCTCTCTCCCCAATCTCTCTCTTTATCTGCTATCTCTGTCTCTCTGTCTCTCTCATTCTCTCTCTCACACACACACACAAAAACATACACAAACCCATGTGAACACACATGGCTGAATACATAAACAAATCCACTCAGTCTATAAATGTTAGCTGTATGCATATAACCTCAGGGCTGACCATTTTTTATTGGATTCTCTACAGCTTTTTAAGCTTTACTAACGTAACTCTAGGCTCAGAGAAGAAACTTAAGCTTTCTCCAGTAGATGGATAAACAAAAATGCATTGTCATCTATCTCCCCAATCATTCTTTCATTTATTACTTATTTTGAGAGAGGGTTCCACTGGGTAAACCACATTGACCTGGAATTTGCTATGTCTTCAGAAGCCAGGATGGCCTTGAAATTGTGGCTCAGCCTTCCCAGTGCTGGATTACAGTCAGGACCCACCATACCCAGATTTCACCTCATATTGAAGAACAAAAATGAAAGAGGTTTCAAGAGTAGCTTGCTAATCACTAAGACCCAAACTTTATTTTAGCTTTGACAGAATCTGTCCATGCTGCTTCATGCTATAACAAAATTAAGAAATAAAACAAAGACAGCAAAGACTCCAGAAGCTGAAAAATATATAATGAAAGAACAGTTAACGTATTTGGTCCTGACTGGTATATTGAAAATTTTTTGAGCAAGATAAACACAAAAGGCTTGGGAAATGATTCGCAGAAGATATTTATCAAAGTAAAACTATTATCTTTGATGTAATTCAGTGTTCATGATTTGAAGAACAGAATTTAATGTTCATGATAGAAAAGAGTATTGAAATAGGAGTTTTAGTTATATTTGTATGAAGAAAATAGTGATTATTTATAGGCAGTACAAAATTTTCGTGAGAAACTCAAAGATTAGATTTGCATTCTTCACACTCTCTTTTATTTTATTTTTCATGAATTCTAAGTTTACTGTTAATCTGTACTAATTAAACTTTTGCCATAACACTGAGCAAATATTTTAATATAAGACTAGAAAATATAAAATTGTTATTAAAATATTACATTTAAAAACAACTTACCAAATGAGAAATAAGAATAGAACAATATACACAGTGTAATATAATATACAGAACATAAATATATTAAAATAATCTCTATGTAGCA
Source organism: Arvicanthis niloticus (assembly GCF_011762505.2). Lineage (NCBI taxonomy): Eukaryota > Metazoa > Chordata > Mammalia > Rodentia > Muridae > Arvicanthis > Arvicanthis niloticus. The sequence goes on along the minus strand of NC_047669.1, from coordinate 46,133,550 downwards.
ATGTCAATAAATAAATAATAAGAACTTAAATATTAAAAATTAGGTCCTTTAATGAGTAAGTAGTTCTGGAAGCTGGAGAAGAAAGTTAAGCATTCTTTGGACAGTTCAGTCAAGGGAGAATTGTAAGAAGCTAGAAAATGTCCATGGTGCCAAAAATATGTGCTGTTTACAAAAGCATTTATTTCTCTGTAATCTTTAATACTCAAAATACTTCTTTACACTACATCCATTTCAGGACATATTATTTGAGTTTATACAACATATTTTATAATTATACAAACCCACTGCACATTTTTCTAAGATCAACCTCTTTTCTGTCACACTGTATAAAATAAGATCTTGATTAACATGTTGTTACAGTTATTCAGTATTGAATTCTATAAAGTACTTAGAACCCCTTGATGATTTAATATTATTATTGATACAGGAAAATAACCATTAATTAATAAAATTTCAAAATTATATACATTTTTACTACAGTAAAAAAAGCTATAGATCAACTGTCATAGATGAGTGCAAATATAATCATCTGGTCATCAATTTATTTTATAGCTCTTGAAACAGCAGATTTTGATTAACATTATAGTGAATATTCTGTTGATGCTTCCTAAGGAAAACTAAAATCTATCAGTGACTGATTGAGTTGATAAGATAATACACAAAGTGTGAGTCTGTATTGTAGGAGCTGATTTTCTGTTTATATTAACATGCTATAGTGAAAAAAAAACTAAGGGCTAAACATGTAGAGAATCATTCATCTTTACAATAAATTATTAAAATTGTAATACAAAATGGTGATTCTTTTGTAAGTGTAAATATAAAATTTTAATGGGCCAAATTTAGACACATAGAAATGATCTTATTTAACAAAACCACATTTTATCAATCTTCTAGTTTTATTTTTCTGAACAACCTAAATTTTTTGTCATAACATTAGCTGTTGTCAATAGGACAATGAAGATTATAACAGCAAGACCCTATCTTATGACCAGTATAGCTATTAAGACATAAACTTGAAGTTTTCTTCATAAAACAACTTCATTATCATTGATATAGTTATAATGTCCCTGTAGTACACTTCTTAGCAATGAACTCAGTATTTCACAATGACTTAGAAAGTTAGGCTTGATTTATTTTGATTTTGGACAGCCCTCCAAATAGAATAATCATTTGTTCTTTCATTGGCATTTATTGAAGCTTGAATTATAATATTTGGTATTTCTGTATTAGGCTAGAACATGATCTTTTTGTGTTTTTTTATAATGTATTAGTATTTCATAAACCTAAAACGTATGCAAATTCATGGGTATGAAGGCACTTAATTTATAATTATAGGTTAGAGTTTAGTTGTCTTTTGATGTTCTCTGAAAAATTATTTCAGCTTTTAAAGGACTTTAAACCAAGTTATAACAACTTGTCAAGAAAAGACTTTTATTTTATGAACAGGATATAACTTGGCCTTACAACTTTAAGTGTTCCTAATGTCCTTACAATGTTACCACACACCATTCATACATACTAAAGATATTTGAGAAACACATTCTTCAAGTGTTAAGGGCCTAGGTTTTCTTTGTTTTTTTTTGTTTTTTTTTTTGTAAGATATTTAATTGAACAATTCTAGATGTAACTAGTTATAAGTAAATGTTATTGGGTTATCCATGTTAGTATATATCACATAAAATGAAAACATACCAAGTAAATTATTATTATTTTTGATTATAGATAGTATTTCATTTGCCCCTCACTTTGGCATGGATGCCCTGAAATGTCCAAAGTCTTAAGCATATATATTTCATATAACTTCATTCTATGTTACATTCATATGCCATTGAAGCCATATATTTATGAGCTAAGCCAAATCCAAATGGATTGGTAATGGAACCACATCTGGAAGACTAATTATAACTTGAAATCACTCCTTGATTAAGTTTGAAAAGATGGGCTCTTCAAATACTCATTAAGCTAATTTGGAAAAAGAGTCAAATAAATTCATCTTTCAAGTCTCAATGGTACTATCTATCACTGTTTTTTTTCCCAAGGATGTGGATATACCATCTGATTTTTTTAAAAGGGAATTCTAGGGAACTTTTCTTTGCTATTTTTATCATAGTAATCCTTACTCACAGGATGAAAAGTCAAGTTCAACCTCTTTACATTGGCAAGACTATATTTTGAGAATATAGCTTCATGAGACATAAATCCTATGATAAATTTAGGGCTGTAGAAAACAGCAACTAAATGGTTTTAAATGTTCAGTTTTAAATTATTTCTCACATTACAAAGTTATTTTAAAATAGTGTAGTTTTATATTATTTTAATTCATAATCTATTTAATTAGGTGCTTTTATCCCCAATGATGATAATATCTAATTTTAGGTATAGTCCTGGAATTAATGAGAGATAATGTTGGTGGTGGAGAATTAAATGATATCCTTTTATGATAAGATGGTTAAGAGGGAGATAAATACAATTTTTATATAAAAGATTGTGTTAATTATTCAGAAATATTACAGTCCTAGTAATCTATATAGATTTCAGATTTTTTAGACTAGTGTCATTTATGTGCTTTAAAAAACGAGAAAGTCTGGAAATTCAACTTCCATTTTAAGCAGCAATATGCAGGATTGATCTTTGCATTTTCGTTCATAGTGCTATGGTTTTTTTTAGCACACGTGAAAATAGATGTTTTAACACCATTGCAGAAAGTCCTGAGATTGAAGTCTATTACTTGAGCTGAAACCAAAGAAATCTGACTTGGTACTCTTTTTAAGCTGCCAAATGAAAATTAGAACAGTCACTGTACTGTAGGGTTTATGTATTTCTCAGTAATAAAGATGTTGTTTGCATTTTCTTAGATATGCTGTAAAGATATCACAAAGCCAAATTAGCTTCAAAAACAAAAGAAATGTAGTGTGTCACAGTTATGGAGGACAAAAATTTAAAATAAAATGTCTGGAAGGGAATCTCCTGATGAAACCTGCTATGCCTTTTGCCCTTGATTCCAACTACCTTCTGGTGGACTGCCAACAGCCTTTAGTGATCATTTATAGCAGAGACATCCTCTCAACTGTTATTATATTACAGCATTCTTTCTGTGTATATCTCTGCCTTTATATAACGCTGGTCGTAATAGACTATAGGCCCACTTTTCTTTATAATGCCTTCATCTTAATTCATCACATGTGTAATCACACTATTCTCACAAATGTTCATCTGAAGAGGCACTTGGGTTATATAATTCAACTCACTATGTACTTTGTTATTATATAAGCACAGACCTATACATTTTTAGCCTAGCTTATAATTTAGCTACTAATTTTCTATGGAACTAAAACACTATAATAACTGATCATAAGTTTCACTAATTTGGGGGAGAGTGCAGGTGGAGTTAGAGGGATGGGAAAGATAAGGAAAATCAGTAAGGGATGAGTGTCCAGGACAAACCAGAGACCTGGGACAGGGGAGCTTTTTTGGAGGATATGGGGAACTCTAGCTGAGACTCCTAGCAGTGGAGGATATGGAATCACTTTCTGTAGCCAGGCAGCATTTATGGTGGAGGGTAGAAGACATCAACCCACCCACAAAATCTTGGATCAAAAATTTGTCCTGTCTATAAGTACAGGGTGTAAGGGAAGATGGTCTTAGGTGGGAGAGGAGATTCTTGGTCCAAAAAGACTGAACACTGAGTGGGGGGGGGGGCGGGAATTTGAGGGTGGGGAGGTAGGAGTCGGGGGATAGGTGGGGGCACATCCTCATAGAAGCAGGAAGAGAGGGGATGGGATAGGGGGTTCCTGGATGGTGGGGTAAGGGGATAAAATCTGAAATGTAAATATATTATTCAATAAAAAATAAGAAGTACAGGGATAAAAATGGAACAGAGTTTGAGGCAATGGCCAACCAATGACTCGAACAACTTGAGACCCATTCCATGGGTGAGAGCAAACTCCTAACACTATTAATGATACTTTGCTAATACTTGTAGATAGGAGCCTAGCACAACTGTCACCTGAGAGGTTTAGGGCAGTGGGCTGTGTGAAGCAGCTGGGTGTTTGGTTGAGCATGAGTTTCGAACCCTGGAACCTTTATCGGACAGCAAGAGTTCACCTCTGCTCCCAGGCCCTGGTTCTTTTCACTTAGCTTCAGTCCTCCAACAACCCCTCCCACAGAGAGGTTTATGACCATCAGTCACGGGGAACAGTCCCTCAGGCTCTCCCACTTGCAGATGAGGTATCTCCAAGCTCTCAGGCCAAGCCAATAGACATTATCTGGTGTCAGACCCTAACCCACCCCAAAACTGTATATAAGGGCCCTATTTAGGAGAAGTAAAGCGCGAATGCTCAAGAATCATCCTGGTGTCCAAGAGAGTTTTTGTCACAAGAGCTGTAACACCTGGGAGAGCTCTGCTCTCCCGGAACCTGCCTGGGACACCAAGCTGCCTCCTTGCCAGCTAGCGGGCTCCTTATCGGCCAGCCAGGGCCTGGACCGGCTCAGCATTCAGAGACAGGTTCAGCACCTGGGAGAGACTGGTCAGCGACAGCAATGTCGGGAGATCATCGTGGGACACCCTCCAGAACAACGGACCTACAGAGAGGTTTAATGTAGCGGCTGATAGAAACAGAAGCAGAGACCCACAGACAAACATTAGGCAGAGCTCAGTGGGTCTTGTGGAAGAGTCTGGGGAAGAATTGAGGGAGCTGGAAAGGTCAAGAACACCACAAGGATGCCTACAGAGCCAACTAACCTGGGCCCATGTGGTCTCACAGAGACTAAATCACCAACCGAAGACCATTCATGAACTGGACCTCGGACCATATACCACCAACCAAAGAGCATTCATGGACTGGACCTCGGACCAGTACGCACATGCAGCCAATATGCAGCTTAGTCTTTTTGTGAATTCCCAACCATTAGAGCAAAGGGTGTCTCTGACTCAAACTCTTTTGACCTCATTTGGATCCCCTTCCCCTTCCTGAGCTGCCTTATCTGGCCTCAGTAAGAGAGGATGCAACTATTTCTAATGAAACTTGATATGCCAGGATGGATTGTTACCCAAGGACAGGAGCTCCCCTTCTCTGAAGAAATGAGGAGGGAGGAATGAGAGAAGGGCAGTGGGATGATGGAACTGGGAGGATAGGGGGAAAGTGGTGGCAATAAGGATGTAAAGTGAATCAATCAATCAATCAATCAATCAAATAAATACATGTAAAAAGTTTCACTAATTTTAGTTTCAAATGAGTAGAGTAGATTGTCATTGATTTTCTTCATCTCTTTACGAGGAGTCTCTTGTTCTGAACCCTATTTAAGGTACTATGTAGGTAAAAAAAAAAAAACGGTTGGGGAACCACAGGGTTCCTCTTGACACACTGTGGGTAGTCAGCTGGGAATGCTCTGGGTTCCTCCAGCTGGAAGTTAGGCCTGGCTGGCTGCCCATTAAAGGCCTCTCCATGGCTCCTCATGGCCCCAACACAGGAGGAAGTCCTTGGGTTTCCAAAACCGGTTTATTGACATGGCAGATGGAGGATGGATCTGGATGTGTGTGTTCCCCCCGCCCCCCAATAGGGAGGGAAGAGGGGGGAGGGGCTGGGGAGGAATGCTTAATTGATTCCACCCTCTGGCCTTCAGGTATCTCATTAGTATGTAAATCTCTAGGGCCTGTGAGGGGGGGGGAGGCCTGTTTGTCAGGTTCTCCACCTGTGTATGTGACTGAAGGGTGAAGGTGGAATGGAGATTAGACCTCCTGTTAGGGCCAACAGTACTAATTTTTATAAAAGGGAGAAATCTTTATAAGAGATACCTGAGGCTATTTTAGAATATTTAAAAAGCTTGCAGATTATTGTTAAAACATAAAAATGCTCAGTTAACATAGACAATGGTGTTGCATGACACTATTCTTTGAGATATACAAGACTGCCATATACTCATTCCAAAGAGAGTATTGACAACAGACCAAAGTAAGGATGCTACCAAAGTCCAACTTGGTGAACCAATTAAGGGTCTTCTTTTCTATTTTTAGGTTACCTACAGGGGAAAGAATACCTCCAAGTTAGCTGCATCACTGAAAGAACATACCAGAGAGGGTGACTGCTCAGGAAAATGTGAACCCTTCTCCTCTTTGTATTATTTGCAAACAAATTGACAGACCATAGTATTGTAATAAATATCGAATCTTAAATATGGTTTCTACCATGACTTTGAAGATCAGGTTTCCAGATAAAAGACACATAATTTTTATATTAATAATCAGCCTTTAATACACTTGACCTTGGCAGACATCTACCCTCTATGTCATTATGTCTACTTCTATATCAATAACCCCTAACTAAAACTTGCTATGTTTCATCTGGGCTGCTCTTAACTTCAATTGGGCAGTGCTAATGGCCATTTATTTTATGACTCACCTACCTCATGTTGTCTTGTCACCTTCCACCTTCTTTTATCTCCCCTATGTTGTCTCTCCTCAGACTACAATCTGGGGAACCCAAAACCTCACCTGTCTTCCCAGCTATATGGTATAAGCATCTTTATTCACAAATCAGAAATAACTCAGAGGGCAAGGCTACATAGTGTCACTTGTATATGTGGAGATTCTCTTGTCTCTGAGGCAACCAGGCCATAGGGTACATAGTATTTAGCATGCTAATACATAGCAAAAGACCAAACCACAACATAGAGTAATTTATTCAGCTTCACAAATCTTTGTATTCTCAGCAGCCTTTACTTCTTATACAAACTTGTAGAAAACGAAACCCTATTTATCTGGACAATTTCAGGTATTTTCTGAGCTTTTCAGATGCTTGCTTTCTGAGTCATAATAAATTTACTGGTCAAGCTTTCTGGGTATTAAGAAGCTTTGGAAATTACTACACCACCTAGGAAAAATGAATTTCCCTCTCCGTCTCCCCTCTCCCTCTCCCTCTCCCTCTCCCTCTCCCTCTCCCTCTCCCTCTCCCTCTCCCTCTCCCTCTCCCTCTCCCTCTCCCTCTCCCTCTCCCTCTCCCTCTCCCTCTCCCTCTCCTTCTCTCCTTCTCTCCTTTCCCTTCCCTCCCTCTCTCCCCCTCCCCCTCCCCTCCCCTTCTGCCACTCCCTTTTTCCCTCCCCTCTCCCTCTCCATCTCCCCTCCCCTCTCTCTGCCTCTCCCTCTTCTTCTCTTTCGCCACTTCCCCCTCTCCCCCTCTTCTCCTCTCTCTCCTCCTCTTTCTATCCTCCCCTCCCTCCCTCCCTCCCTCCCTCCCTCCCTCCCTCCCTCCTGTCCTCCCTCCCTCCATTCCTCCCTCTCTTCTCCCCCCCCCACACATTTTACATTCTGTGCTCACTTTCATCCTAGTCTGTACAATCTACTTTACTCTGCCAAATAGAGATGGATTTTTTTTCCTTAATGTGGTTGGCTCAGCAGTATGCTTATGGCCCAATTTTTCCTATCCAAATTACCTGTGGTGTCTTATAATATAGTAAACATAATCTAAAAATTTGGCAGATTTCTTGTTTTCCTACATTTTCCCTGTCACATTTATTTTGAGTCAAGAAAAAGAGCCAATATAAATTCTTACTGTTGGAAAGAGTGAAAGAGTATAAAAATAAGCACACAAAGACATTGCTTACTATTTTCTGTAACAGTTATTTTATTTTATAGGGAAGGAGGCAGAGATTTGAAGACAAATAATACACTTCAAATTAAACTCATTAAAATGGTGAATTTAAAATGTAATTCCAATATGATTGTAATATTAGATCTTTTTTGTACACTACACTTCTCTTTGGTGCTTACAAAATGGAGAAGTTTTGAGCTGACATTTGAAATCATTCAGTTTTAAAACATGCATCAATATTTCCAAAAATATAGCTCTTTTCAATTTCAGCTATGCAGCTAGCAATGTCTGTCAAAAACCCAGAAAATTACTTCATGTCTATTAGCAGACTCATAGCAAAGTTCATATATACAAAAGACAAAAGACAAAATTTATACTGACTGATGGATAATAAAATAGATAAACAAAACAGCACACAATTTATAAACAGACCTGGAAATATCAATTTATCTTGATAATGAAACAAAGTCAATTGTGTGTTACAGAGATTTTTTTTTATAGTTAGCATGTATGTTTGGAATAAGAGTTCTACATATAGTGTAAATCTTACAAAACTCAGTCTGAATGGTTTTAAGTCCATATACAAAATACACAAGTATAGGAACTGTAAAACATGATGTATTTGAAAATGTGGCTGATTTTTGGTAAAATGAGAATTTTCTCAATGTTACACCAAATTAATTGCTCAAACAAATATTGACACCTAGGCCTTCATTAAGACTAACAAATTCACCAGGAAAACTACTTTACACAAATAAAAAAACATAGTCAGTGAGAAAAATGTTATATATATATATATATATATATATATATATATATATCTTATAGCACTGGTATTGAAAATACAGAAAGTAGTCTTAAATTTTAACTATAAGAACATAACTTTACTTTAAAAAGGAATGTGGATTTCTTTTTAAAAGATTTGAAAAATAACTCACTAAAGATATATATATATATATTCATATACCAATTTTCATATTTATATCTTGATATATATTATATATATTTATATGTGTGTATCACACATATATATGGCAATTCATATGAGCAAAGAGGTTCAATGTCATGTGACCAGGAAATTGTATACAAATAACACAGTGATGCATCATTGCACATCGATAAAGACCAAAGTCCTGCCTGTAATTATAAAAGCAAAATAAATTAGTTTCAGGAATTCAGAGAGTAGGTTACATACCAGATATATTACAGTAGATATTTAGATGATTTTATAATGTCTAAATTTTAGTTCATTTTCAATGGCCATTAATTGTGCATACATATACACTTGAAAACATAAAATCCTATAGATTGTTCAACAAAGATTAAGCCTTAAATCACAGTTATTAGATTCAGTTAGCCACAACATAGTGGCTAACAATAGTCACAATCTGATTGATTGTAACATGTGTGTTAGATCAATGCAGTATGCTGATGATAGAGCATCATGTATGGAGGATATAGAGTGTTCACTGAGGTATAGGAGACCTTTTTTTATGCTTGATATTTCCTGTAGTTGTAACACTAATCTAAATGTCTATCAATTAAAGTATGTAGATAGAAAGTACCAAGAACCTGTTGCTATACAGCCAAATAAAATGGAAAATATATCAAGCAGATAAACTCAAGTGACTGTCCTCTGTGAAATACTTGACTATCTTAAAATGAAAGGAAGGACAGTTCTCACAGCAAAGCGGGACCACACACAGCCTTCATGTGAATGTAAATGATAGGGGCTTGAGAGCAGAACTGGTCCAGCAGAATTTTGGAAGATGTCTGTTAGAGATTTCTGACACATTTAGAAACATTTCACGTCAATTTAAGAGGCCAGCAGAGTCCCGATCACAGCCATTCAAATGAATGGGAAGTAATATTTCTCAAGATGCCTCCTGTACTGTTAAAACAGTGACAGAAGTGACACTTTATCTCTGCCCATTTCCATTGTCTTTTTGACTTAGTGCAGAGCTGAGCTTCCATTATCTTCGACATACAAGCTGTTTTCTCCCTTTAAGAGATGTCTTCATTTTGGTTCCACTGCTTTCTGTCCATAACCATCTTCCCTAAAAAATTCATGAGCCATTTTAGTATCATAAAGTTTACATTTTGCTAATGATTTAAATATATTAACATCCTGACATTTACATTTCTAGCCCCCTCTGACTTGATTTTTCTCATGTGATGTGAGGTAATGTCATTCTGCTGCAAATATAGTGATCTCTGGCTCACTCAGCACTTTTATAGGAACTTTCCCTTCCCTCTGATGTTGTTTTTAATTATTTGATAGTTTCATATTTATATGGAATACACTTTATTTGTTCTCACCCCTCCTTAGTTTTCCTCTCTAATCTGTTCCCCCACTCTTGCTAAAATCTTTTCTTCTTCCCAACAAACCTACGCCTCTCTTTCATGTCCTTTTTTTTTTTGTATGTCTGTGTCTGGCTCATGGATTTTAATTACAATTTCTAAGCTGATCATGAATAGATGAGAGGTTATTTGTGGTGCAAGTATGCCTTATCAGTAGCTACACCAGTGAAGAAACAAAAAAATCGCCCTCAATCCCCATTAATGCTCCTCGGTCCCTCAGAGAGCAACAGGACCTCATGTGCTTCCTCTAAAATCTACCCATGATTTTTAGTAACATTAAATATTTTGCACGTAAGATATCTGGTTTTATGTTGAGGTCCTTGACCCACTTTGACTTGAGCTTTGTGCAAGGTGACAAATACGGGTCTATTTTCATTTTTTTTCTACATACAAACAGCCAGTTAGACCAGCACCATTTATTGAAGATATTTTCTTTCTTCCATTGTATATTTTTGGCTTCTTTGTCAAAGATCAAGTGTCTATAAGTGTGTGGTATTATTTCTGGGTCTTCAATTCTATTTTATTGATCAATGTGTCTGTCTCTGTGCCAGTGCCATATAGTTTTTATCACTATTGCTCTGTGTTAAAGCTTGAGGTCAGGGTAGTGATTTCCCCAGTCGTTCTTTTATTGTTAATTTTTTTAGTTATTCTTTTTTTTTTAATCTTGCAGATAAACATAGCATTTTACTAAGGATGAACAAATACTGGTTCAGTACTGGGCTTATAGTGTGTTGTGTGCTTTCTGAACTTTAGAATGACCATTATGGGCAAAGTCAAGAATTAGAAATAGTGGATAAATACTAAAAGCTTTATGCTCAGAAAGGGATCTACTGCATTCTCTAACTTTCTAATCTCCATGAACCTCATAAGTTTAAGTTCCTTGTCTTATTTTGACTCCCACTTCGACCAAGAAGGGAATGTTCAGTTTTAAGGAAATAGCTACAAAAACCACATTTTGAAAAATGACATTTATGAATATGAACAAAATTATACATTCACAAAGAATACCTACTTGCTTACTGTAAAAATTAGTTCTTAAATATTAACTGTTGGCCTTTAACTTCATTTCTTTAAGGAACATTTTATCAGTCAGTCTAAAGTACAAATATGTAAACATCACTGCTCTTACACATAGTCATCTGTCCAATGTCAAACAGATTTAGATACATTTATGAGCACATACTTGGTGAAAATAATAGCTGTTCCATAAAATGCCAAAAATAGTTTTGATTACTTATAAGATTATGAATATATGTATGATTTTCAAAATAGACAAAATAAAAGCTAAAGTATATAATTATGAATTGAGTTATCAGGGCTCAAACAGCATAACTGACTCAATGAAACATGACTCTATGTACTTCATATTTTTGAGAGTTAATTACCATTATTACAAGAAAATTATCATTTCAATGTAATAGTACAACCTACGGGGCTTGTTTGCCTTCAGTAATTCTAAAGGTAATGGAGGCTGAAAGCTTGTCTATTCTAATAAATATAACTCCTCATTTGTTGAAAATCCTTCTGTAATCAATAAAATAATAATATGATGCAAGTTAATTTTCATTCTTTGAGCTATATGAAATGATGAAACATACCTTAGTAAAAGAATAGGGCTATCTATTAATATCAGGAGCAGAAAAAGCCATTTCAAGGGTGTGTTAACAAATTTTATGCCAACTTGACACAAACTAGAATTGTTAGATAGAATGAAACCTCAATTAAGAAAAGCTTCTGTAAGGTTGGCCTGTAGACAAAGCTATGGGGCATTTCCTTAGTCATTGGTGTGAGAGGGATCAGCCCATACTTTAGGCGGTATAACCTAGGTTGTTTATCCTGGGTTCTACAACTAAGCTGAGCAAGCCATGATGAAGAAGCCACTAAGCAGTTCTCCTTGATGGCTGTATCAGCTCCAGCCTCCAGGTTTTTGCCTTGTTTGGATTTCTGTCTTGACTTCTTTCAATGAGGAACATTAATGTGGAAGAATAATCCAGATAAATTCTTTTCTTGCCACATTGTTTTATTATGGTCTTTCATCTCTGCTATAGAAACCATAAGACAGACATCAGTATGAAGGTAGTAGTGTATTGCTGTCACAGACCTGACTGTGTTGTTTTTGGGAAGGGCTGAGGAAAGACTTTGGGACTTTGGGCTGAAAAATGTATTGAGTGTTGAGAGTTCAGTGAGCTGTACTGCAGGACAAAGGATGTGTGTTGATCCATGAAATAAATATGCAACTGGAAAACCAGAAATGAAACATTCTTGTCTTCACTCTAGTGCTATTTCAGGAAAAGGGGATTGTAGCTATTAGCCTGTTGTTATAGTGAGTTATAAGGAATAGGTGATGATATTCACATAAGAACATACAGAAAGATGTGAATGTCAGGAAGTACATGCAGATAAGAGCCTGATATAGCTGTCTCCTTATAGGTCTGCCAGAGTCTGACATAATCAGAGCCTAATGCTCACAGCTAACCATTGACCTGATCAAGGGGATCCCAATGGAGGAGTTAGAGAGAAGACTGAAGGAGCTGAAAGGGTTTGTGGCCCCATGAGGAGAGCAACAATACCAACCAACCAGAGTTCCCCAGGGTCTAAACCACCAGCCTGGAAGAACATAGGGAGAAACCCATGACTCCAGCTCTATATGTAGGGGAGGATGGCCTTGGCATAGGTGGGAGAGGAGATTTTTGGTCCCATGAATGCTGAACACCGAGTGGGGGGGGGATTTGAGGGTGGGGAGGTGGGAGTGGGGGGGTAGGTGGGGGCACATCCTCATAGAGGTAGGAGGAGGGGGGATGGGATAGGAGATTCCTGGTTGGTAGGGGGAATGGGATAAGGGGACAAAATCTGAAATGTAAATATAATATCCAATAAAAAATGAATAAAAAATAAAAGAACACACAGAATACAGTCTGACACACAGCCAGTACTAAAAGTTACACCTTTTTCACAGTGCTCAGACAAAGTACCTGGGAATTTAAAGGAGGCTCAATGTTAGAATCAAGGAATTATCTTCATAATAAAAGAATATTCTGTCTTATTTTGTTGTACTAAAACAAAAGAAATGAAAAGAACACACACAATAAAGAAAGGTGGAAGAAAAGGAGAGGGAGAGAGAAAAGGAAGAAAGAGCAAAAAGGTGAAGTTAGTTTTTCTACTGTATTATGCTAACATTGAGATTACAGACAAGTTGACTAAAAACTTTAAAATCTGAATTTCTCACCAGGCCATTAATAGACTTGATTTACATTTGCCACAAAGCCCTTTCCTCCCATAGTGTACACTTTGTTTCGGCATTAATTTACTGAAAAATACTAAGGAAAGCTAAGTACAGACTGTTTTGTTCTGTGGGAAGCCATGGCAAGGCCTTACTCTTGGCAAACACTCACCGTGGCTCTCCTAACTACTATTCTTTCTGCTTACCTTCCATGATTCACTTGTCAGTTCTCAGAACTTCAAACAAGGCCTCATAGCAACCCACCTTCGTAATCCTTCATCCTGATCTCTAGATTTAGCCAACATCCTGCTAGATAGATTTTTTTATAGAACCCCTGGTAACTTATAAGAATAACTTATAAGCTTATAAGTTATTCTTATAAGCTTTATAAGATTAACTTAGTTAGACTCCACAGCTGCAGCTAGCTTCCTCCACCTGCAAAGCCCTCTTTCCTTTCCTACCCCTCCCCATATCCTGTTTTCAGAGTATATAACCTGTGTGAACAATAAAAATTTTGCCAGCTTGACCAGACTTCTTGACTTGCTGTGCCTCCTTATTTTCTTGAACATCTCAGTCCTCTCCACAGGGTCTAAGGGTCCCACTTGATTGTCCAGCTGGCCAGGACATTGTTCTAAATTTGTTCAGTCTGGTGAATTAAACACATGAATAAATGGGCATTAACATTAGAAGTGATATTATTATAATAGAAAGTAACTTTTTTATTTTTGCACAGCACATAAGAAACAAATACAGAAGAATGACAGTTCCCAAAGGATATACAAAAGTTTTTCCATGGGAAGGAAACTTTAGTAAGTATTCATACACACTATTTATACCATTATAACTCTAGGTAATGATCAATTATTCCACATTTCAAAAGTATAGAATAGAAGGTTTTGGTTGCTTTCACCTCAAAGGAATTATAAGTGTGTGTATATGTGTGTGTGTGTATATGTGTATGTGTGTGTATGTATGTATGAGAGTGTATATGTATATATATATATACACATATATATACATATATATATACACATGTATATTAATATGTGTATATAATATGTATATATGTATACATATAATATATGTAATATAAAACATTTTTGTAACATATATAGATATGTTATATATATTAATATGTGAAAATATGATATACATTATCTTTTTTTTCTCAAGAGGTGTGTTTACTTAATATTATAAACAATAATATTTAATAGAAGAAGTAGATGACTTAATTTGACAAGTCTATAGAACAAATTGCTATAAAGGAAGAAAACATTTCATGGAAAATGTACATTGAAAATACAGCTTGCAATGAAAAAAGCACACTGAAAGATAACCATATTAACCTGTAAAAGCAGAGTGATTCTTTCCAAATCTTCCTCTAGTTGGAGTCTGGATCTTTCTTCAGTCTCTTGCTTTAAGATTTCTGCCTCTCTGCGGTCTATCATATTCTTTTGCGTGTGAGTTTCAAGGATTAATAATTCTCGTTTCAGCTTCTCCTCTCTCTCTCTCTCTCTCTTTTTTATTAGATATTTTATTTACACTTCAGATGGCATCCCCTATCCCCATTCCCCCCCCACCCCCCTTAAGATACCCATATCCCATGCCCCCTTTTCCTTTTTGCGTTTATACATTTTTTTAAAAAGAATGTTAATCATAGGCTTTATAAGTTTGGAATTGTTCAATCAGCGGTGTAACCCACTGACCGACTTAGATATAACAACTATCTTTGACTGGTGGAGATACATGAATATCTGCCTCCCTGTCTCCCCCCTCTTTCTCTCTTTCATCACCTAGCTTCTCCTCTCCTTCTTCTTCTCCTCTTCTTACTCCTTTTCTTCCTCTCAGTACTCCTCCTACCTTATCTCCTCCTACACATCACCCTTCCTGTTAAAATGAAACTTTTCTCTCAAAATACAATTAGAGCATAATTATGCCAATTTGTACCAGTGAGGTACATGATAGTCCTAATACCCAGTCCGTCCTTTTGTTGACTAACCAGCTCCTCTGTCATCTATTCTAACTAGAGCATTTAGTTCTGAACCTGGCTTTAGGATGAATGTCAGCTGATGACCATCCACTCAAATCTTTTCTCTTAAGGTCAATAGCTATTTGTTTTCAACCCCATCAGAAATCCAGAATGACTGAGTTAACTATAATTGTGGGAAGCACAAATCGTAGTTTCTAAAACTTAGCCAATTTATAGAGACCTCTGAGCACCTGGACACTCGCTCTACTTCAAAACGTTGGAGCATCTGTTCTTCTGCCTTCTGGTCCAGGATCTTCTGACAGACCTTAGTGCTGCAGAATTATTAAGGGCTGATTACTCTGTCTAGGCAGATATAATCAGTCGACTATTCTGCAAGTGTGTCCTTTTCTGGACAGTAATTTGTCTGTAGAAGGAAAGTGGCAATTCTTGCCTAGTGGCTGTCTCACCACAACTGGAGTAACTCCAAGGATGCTCAATTTCTTCTTAGAATTTAACATAGGAAGCTGTCTGGAGCAGACAGGTCTCTAATGAAAATGAACATTAATACTGAAATGTTTGTCATGTCAATTCTAAGGATTTCTGATGTTTTGAAAGCCAGCTATCCATGTAAGGTAATCTGGACTGTTGCCTGTTAACTCCACTCAGCTATTTCTACATAAAACATAGAGAATACCCTTAAAATTTGTAAACAAAGTAAACAAAGTAAACAAAGTAAATTGGTGCCATTTAAGAATTTATATCTTCATCTTGATATTAATTGTACAGATTTCTACTAATAGGTTATGGCTATGCAATAAACCCTAGCTAATCTTCTCTATTCCGACAAAACCACTACTTTTCCCTAGAGAGACAGCCCAACATTTACCACCTTAGTCCCCTAGCCCAGGGAATAGGGGCGCTGACTCTTCATTAGCTTCTTCAAGCTGATTATGGGCGTTGAGATATTAGAAGAGGAGTTGGGGGGGGAGAGCAAATTGACAATCCTCTGATGCTGTGTCTTCAGTGCCTCCAGATGGAATTCCCGGACCTCAGAGGTTTGGGTTTGAGCAGGTCTGCCCAGCTTGCTTGTTGAGTAGATACACCAAAGCTGATCATTCTGCAATATACAATTCTGAAAACAAATTTTAGTATCAGGATAGTTTTTTTTTTTTTTTTTAAGAGGGCTGACATTTTATTAAGATTGTTGGTTCTACTCGCTTTTCTATTTTTCCCCTCTTTTATTGGATATAATATTTACATTTCAAATTTTATCCCCTTACCATATTTCCCCCACCACCCAGGAACCCCTTATCCCATCCCCCCTCCTCCTGCTTCTATGAAGGTGTTTATCCACCTACCCCCAGCCCCCCTCCCCACCCTCAGATTCCCCCCTCCCCTCAGTGCTCAGCCTTCAGGGTACCATTGACCTTGTCTCCCAACTATGTCCAACAAGGCCATCCTCCCCTACATATACTGCTGGAGTCATGTGTCTCTCTATATGTGCTCCTAGGCTGGTGGTTTAGACCCTGGGGAGCTCTGGCTGGTTGGTATTATTGCTCTCCTCACAGGGCCACCAGCCCTTCAGGTTCCTTCAATTTACTCTCTAGCTCCTCCATTGGGAACCTTTGATCGGATTAATGGATAGCTGTGGGTATCTGTCTCTGGGTATGTCCGACTCTGGGAGACCTCTAAGGAGACAGCCTTATCAGGCTGTTGTCAGCTTTCCCATCCTGACATCCCTATCAGTGTCTATTTTTGGTGACTGCCCATGGAATGAATACCCAGACGGAATGGTATTCCTACAACCCCCCCCTTCAGATTCTGACCCACACTTTGTCTCCATATTTGCTCCCTTGGGTATTTAGTTACTCCTTCTAAGAAAGACCTAGGCATCCTCACTTGTTCTTTCTTCTTCATGAGCTTCATGTCGTCTGGGAGTTGAATCTTTGTTGTTTCAAATTTTTGGGCTAATCTCCACTTATCAGTGAATAAATACCATGTGTGTTCTTTTGTGATTGGGTTACCTCACTCAGGATGATATTTTCTAGTTCCATCCATTTAAATAAGAATTTCTCAAATTCATTATTTTTAATAGCTGAGTAATATTCCATTGTGTAAATGTACCACATTTTTTGTATCCATTCCTCTGTTGAAGGGCATCTGGGTTCTTTCCAGCTTCTGGCTATTATAAATAGGGCTGCTATGAACATAGTGGAGCATATGTCTTTGTTATTTGTTGGGGCATTTTCTGGGTATATGCCCAGAAGTGGTATAGCTGGGTCCTCAGGTAGTGCTATGTCCAATTTTCTGAGGAACCGCCAGACTGACTTCCAAAGTGGTTGTACCAGCTTGCAACCCCACCAACAATGCAGGAGTGTTCCTCTTTCTTCACACCCTCGCCAGCATCTACTATCCCCTGAGTTTTTGATCTTAGCCATTCTGACTGGTGTGAGGTGGTATCTCAGTGTTGTTTTGATTTGCATTTCCCTGATGACTAAGGATGTTGAAAATTTCTTAAGGTGCTTCTCCGCCATTCGAGTTTCCTCAGTTGAGAATTCTTTGTTTAGCTCTGTACCCCATTTTTTAATGGGGTTATTTTGTTGTTTGGTGTCTAATTTCTTGAGTTCTTTGTAAATATTCGATATTAGCTCCCTATCAGATGTAGGATTGGTAATGATCTTTTCCCAATCTGTTGGTTGCCGTTTTGTCATGTTGACAGTGTCCTTTGCCTTACAGAAGCTTTGCAATTTGATGAGGTCCCATTTGTCGATTCTTGATCTTAGAGCATAAGCCATTGGTGTTCTGTTCAGGAACTTTTCCCCTGTGCCTAGGTATTTGAGGGTCTTCCCCAACTTCCCTTCTAATAGTTTCAGTGTATCTGGCTTTATGTGAAGGTCCTTTATCCACTTGGAGTTGAGCTTTGTGCAGGGGGATAAGAATGGATTAATTTGCATTCTTCTACATGTTGACCTCCAGTTGAGCCAGCACCACTTGTTGAAAATGCTGTCCTTTTTCCACTGGATGAATTTAGCTCCTTTGTCAAAGATCAAGTGACCATAGGTGTGCGGGTTCATTTCTGGGTCTTCAATTCTGTTCCATTGATCGTCCTGTCTGTCTCTGTACCAATACCAAGCATTTTTTATCACTACTGCTTCCTAGTACAGTTTGAGGTCCGGAATGGTGATTCCCCCAGAGGTTCTTTTATCGTTGAGAATAGTTCTCGCTATCCTAGGTTTTTTGTTATTCCAAATGAATTTGTAAATTGCTCTTTCTATCTCTATGAAGAATTGATTTGGAATTTTGATGGGTATTGCATTGAATCTGTAGATTGCTTTTGGCAGGATAGCCATTTTTACTAAATTAATCCTGCCAATCCAGGAGCATGGGAGATCTTTCCATCTTCTGAGATCTTCTTCAATTTCTTTCTTCAGAGACTTGAAGTTCTTCTCATACAGATCTTTCACTTGCTTGGTTAGATTCACTCCAAGATAATTTATTTTATTCATGGCTATTGTGAAGGGTGTCATTTCCCTGATTTCTTTCTCTGCCTGTTTATCCTTTGAATAGAGGAAGGCTACTGATTTGTTTGAGTTGATTTTATATCCAGCCACATTGCTAAAGTTGTTTATCAGGTTTAGGAGTTCTCTGGTGGAAGTTTTAGGTTCACTTAAGTATACTATCATATCATCTGCAAATAGTGAAATTTTGACTTCTTCCTTTCCTATCTGTATCCCTTTGACTTCCTTTTGTTGTCTAATTGCTCTAGCTAAGACTTCCAGTACTATATTGAATAGGTAAGGTGAGAGTGGGCAGCCTTGCCTAGTCCCTGATCTTAGTGGGATTGCTTCAAGTTTCTCTCCATTTAGTTTGATGTTGGCTACTGGCTTGCTGTATATTGCTTTTACTATGTTTAGATATGGGCCTTGAATTCCTGATCTTTCCAAGATTTTTAACATGAAGGGATGTTGAATTTTGTCAAATGCTTTCTCAGCGTCCAGTGAGATGACCATGTGGTTTTTCTCTTTGAGTTTATTTATGTAATGGATTGCATTGATGGATTTCCGAATATTGAACCATCCCTGCATTCCTGGGATAAAGCCTACTTGATCTTGATGGATAATTGTTTTGATGTGTTGTTGGATTCGGTTTGCGAGAATTTTATTGAGTATTTTTGCATCAATATTCATAAGAGAGATTGGTCTGTAGTTCTCTTTCTTTGTTGGGTCTTTCTGTGGTTTAGGTATGAGTGTAATGGTAGCTTCATAGAATGAATTGGGTAGTGTTCCTTCTGTTTCTATTTGATGGAATAGCTTGAAGAGGATTGGTATTAGGTCTTCCTTGAAGGTCTGAAAGAATTCTGCACTGAAACCATCTGGCCCCGGACATTTTTTGGTGGGAAGATTTTTAATGACTGTGTCTATTTCTTTAGGCATTATGGGACTGTTTAGATGGTTTATCTGCTCCTCGTTTAACTTTGGTACCTGGTATCTATCTAGAAAATTGTCCATTTCCTCTAGATTTTCTAATTGTGTTGAGTATAGGCCTTTGTAGTAGGATCTGATAATTTTTTTAATTTCCTCTGTTTCTGTTGTTATGTCTCCCTTTTCAGTTCTGATTTTATTAATTTGAATGCTGTCTCTGCGCCCTTTGGTTAGTCTGGCTAAGGGTTTGTCTATCTTGTTGATTTTCTCAAAGAACCAGCTCCTGGTTTTGTTGATATTTTGTATAGTTCTTTTTGTTTCGACTTGGTTGATTTCCACCCTGAGTTTGATTATTTCCTGCCATCTACTCCTCTTGGGTATACTAGCTTCTTTTTGTTCTAATGCTTTCAGGTTTGCTGTCAAGTTGCTAATGTACGCTCTTTCCACTTTCTTTTTGTGAGCACTTAGAGCTATGATTTTTCCTCTTAGTACTGCTTTCAGTGAGTCCCACATGTTTTGATATGATGTGTCCTCATTTTCAATTAAATCTAAAAAGTCTTTAATTTCTTTCTTAATTTCTTCCTTGACCAAGTCATCATTGAGTAGAGCATTGTTCAGTTGCCAAGTGTATGTCGGTTTTCTGTTGTTTTTGTCCATGTCAAAGACAAGTCTTAATCCATGGTGGTCTGATAAGGTACTGGGGATTATTTCAATCTTTTTGTATCTGTTGAGGCCTGTTTTGTGACCAATTATATGGTCTATTTTCGAGAAGGTACCATGAGGTGCTGAGAAGAAGGTATATTCTTTTGTTTTAGGATGAAATGTTCTATAGATGTCAGTTAAGTCCAATTGGGTCATAACTTCTGTTAGTTTCATTGTGTCTCGATTTAGTTTCTGTTTCCATGATCTGTCTATAGCTGAGAGTGGGGTGTTGAAATCTCCCACTATTATTGTGTAGGGTGCAATGTATGCTTTAAGTTTTAGTAAAGTGTCTTTTATGTATGTGGGTGCCCTTACATTTGGGGCATAGATGTTGAGAATTGCAAGTTCCTCTTGGGACATTTTTCCTTTCATGAATATGAAGTGTCCTTCTTTATCTTTTTTGATTACTTCTGGTTGAAAACTGATTTTATTTGATATTAGAATCGCTACTCCAGGTTGTTTCTTGGGACCATTTGCTTGGAAGATTGTTTTCCAACCTTTTACTCTGAGGTAGTGTCTGTCCTTTCCACAGAGGTGCCTTTCCTGAATGCATCAAAATGTTGGGTCCTGTTTACGTATCCAGTCTGATAGTCTATGTCTTTTTACTGGAGAATTGAGTCCATTGATATTAAGAGATATTAAGGAAAAATGAGTGTTGTTTCCTGTTATTTTTGTTATTGGCAGTGGAGATATGTTTGTGTAGCTACCTTCTTTTACGGTTTTTGGAAGATTACTTTCCTGCTTTTTCTAGGTTGTAGTTTCCCTCCTTGTGATGGAGTTTTCCACCAATTATCCTTTGAAGTGCTGGGTTTGTGTTGAAATACTGTGTAAATTTGGATTTGTCATGGAATATTTTGGTTTCTCCATCAATAATGATTGACAGTTTTGCTGGGTATAGTAGTCTGGGCTGACATTTATGTTCTTTTAGGGTCTGTATGATATCGGTCCAGGATCTTCTGGCTTTTATGGTCTCTGGTGAGAAGTCTGGTGTAATTCTTATAGGTCTGCCTTTATATGTTACTTTGCCTTTTTCCCTTACTGCTTTTAGTATTTTTTCTTTGTTTTGTACATTTGATGTTTTGACTATTATGTGGCGGGAAGTATTTCTTTTCTGGTCTAAACTATTTGGAGTTCTGTAGGCTTCTTGTATATTTATGGACAGCTCTTTCTTTAGGTTAGGGAAGTTTTCCTCTATAATTTTGTTGAGGATATTTACTGGTCCTTTAAGTTGGGGGTCTTCCCCCTCATCTATTCCTATTATCCTTAGGTTTGGCCTTCTCATTGTGTCTTGGATTTCTTGTATATTTTGGGTTAGTAGCTTTTTGTATTTTGCATTTTCTTTGACAGTTGTGTCAATGTTTTCCATGGTATCTTCTGCCCATGAGATTCTCTCTTCCATCTCTTGTATTCTGTTGGTAATACTTGTGTCTATGACTCCTGATTGTTTTTTTAAGTTTTCTATCTCCAGGGTGTTCTCCCTTTGTGATTTCTTTATTGTTTCTACTTCCATTTTTAGATCCTGCATGGTTTTGTTTAATTCCTTCTCCTGTTTGGTTGCATTTTCTTGCAATTCCTTAAGGGATTTTTGTGCTTCCTCTCTAAGGGTTTCTATCTGTTCTTTGAGAGTGTTATTTATGTCTTTCTTAAAGTCCTCTATCATCATCATGAGGAGTGATTTTAATTCTGAATCCTGCTTTTCTGGTGTGATGGGGTGTTCAGGGCTTGCTATGATGGGGGAACTGGGTTCTGATGATGACATGTAACTTTGGTTTCTGTTGCTTACGTTCTTGAGCCTGCCTTTTGCCATCTGGTTAATTCTAGTGCTACCTGTACTTCTGTCTCTGATTGAAGCCTGTCTTTCCAGTTGTCTTGCTTGTGTTTGGTCTTCTAGGAGTCCAGATGTCTCTGTGAATTTTTCCAGCTGCCCTGATTACAGTGGTATCTCTAGGATGCCTCAGGGTATGGTGCCTCCAAGGTAGCAGTCCAGTTAGATGTCTGCTGTTCTGGGTGCAGTGTCTCCTCTTGGATATCTCAGGATATGTTGTCTGACACTCTGAGTTCAGTTGTTCCTCTGTGGCTCTGGGTTGAGTGGACTTTCCAGTATGTCTCAGGCGGGATCCGGGGTCCACACAACTGCAGACCTGGTAGAGGTCTGGTCCAGGCCTCAGACCCGGGAGATGGGCAAAAGCGGGGTGCTAGCCGGCAGGGGCGTGGGGGGGGTATCTGCTGGATTCTGAGCACTCAGGGCACCCAGCTATGAGCTCAGGGTAGTATGTGGGTTTTCCTACCTAAAGCTGGTTGCGGGATCTGTGGATCCCCCAGAATGTGTCTGGCAGAATCCGGGGTGCGCTCACCCGCAGGCCTCAGACCCGAGGAGGGGCGAGCGGCAGAAGGGGGGTGCTAGCGCTGGCTATGGGTTCTATGGATCCCCCAGAATGTGTCTGGCAGAATCCAGGGTGCACTCACCCGCGGGCCTCAGACCCGAGGAGGGGCGAGCGGCGGAAGGGGCGTGCTAGCACTGGCTATGGGTTCTATGGATCCCCCAGAATGTGTCTGGCAGAATCCGGGGTGCACTCACCCTCAGGCCTCAGACTGGAGGAAGGGCGAGTGGCGGAAGGGGCGTGCTAGTGCTGGCTATGGGTTCTATGGATCCCCCAGAATGTGTCTGGTGGAATCCGGGGTGCACTCGAGAAGGGGCGAGTGGCAGAAGGGGCGTGCTAGCACTGGCTATGGGTTCTATGGATCCCCCAGAATGTGTCTGGCAGAATCCGGGGTGCACTCACCCGCAGGCCTCAGACCCGAGGAGGGGCGAGTGGCAGAAGGCGATATACATTATCTTAAAGCATTGTACTGAAATATAAAGTACCTCACATATATGTAGAATATTGTTCTTAAATATTATTTAAAAATCTAAAACAAAGTGAATAAACTAACTATAACCATGGGAGCACAGACTACAGGACAAAGCAGTTGGGTGAACTTGTTAAGGGAAACAGCAATATCTTCCAGGATCTCACAATTTTTTTCATGACCAGATAATCATACATATTAAAGAATTAAATTAAAAATAGTTGGGAAGGTAAGCAGATCATGCAAAATCATGTAATGTTTATTAAACAATTTATATATTTTTACTGGATGAGGGACAAGATTCAACCTGATAAATGAGGTAATTAGATTTATTTTAGAAAGATCATCTGGTAAGCATCAAGTGAGTGGTACAAGAATGAATTATATTGACAAATTGGAGAACTGGAAAAGTAGGTGCGAATCAGAGACAATGGTAACTTGACTGAGCCAATTGGAGAAGAAGTCATGTAATGCTTATTTTGCACTCTGATATCCATAAAGCAGAAGCCATGGAATTCCAATGATCACACATTTATCCTGCATACACAGAAGAATGCTTGCAACATATGATGTTTGAATTCATGAAGTACACATTTGGAAAATGTTATAAACAAAAACGTATAAACAAAACAGGAGGTGTGATTGACTGGTGATAATTTCTCCACCTGAGCCAATTCAAGCCAGATTAGAGCAACTAAATTATTGTGAAGCAACTCTCAGGCAGGTTCACTGGTCCCAAAGAAAGAGGCTAGGGAAATTGTCATGGGGAAGAAGACAGAGGTGAAAGGAAGAGAAAAAGAAAAAAAGCCATGTGCAGAGAGGGAAGACAAGAGGGGGGGAGGAGAAAAAATAAGAAAGGAGAGACTAAAATATGTGGATTACATAGGAAAGAGCCTCTGAGGGAGAGGAAGCTCAACCTCTAGGCTGGGAAGTTCAGGCTAGAGGACAGGGTATGCCAGGTAGGGGCCAAGGGATGCTTAGAGAGCCTGGAGGCCAGGTCTGCTTTGGTATGTCAAATATGCACTTCAGCTCCTCCTTGTCCTGGGTCTGAAACCCAACAACTGAAAGTGAGAATAATATAAACTCCATTCTAGGCAAAGAAAGTATATACTTGATGCCATTAATAAGAGCAAAAGAACTCACTGAAAAACCAGGAAAATAAATACAATTAGCATGTAAAGAGATAATGCAGTTTTCAAGACAGGGTTTCTATCTGAGACGTAGAGCTTATTACTCATTCAGTCTCCATACTCTGGAATAGGCTCTAAATAGCTCTAAAATAGGCTATGTCAGCTTGTAGAGATGCTTTTTAGAATAAAAAAAGAGATTGAAATTCCAATTCAAAAATCTGGAATATATTGACACCAAAGGAGAGGCTTTACCAGGAAAAAATTGTTAACAAGTTAAAAAGAGATAATACCACATATTCATAAGTTGCAAAGATTAAAACATGGGCAGTTTTGATAAATAGAGCATATGATCAAAATTAATAAAATTTGGAAAACAAGCCATCCCTAGCTGGAAAACATATAAGATCTGGAGTTAAAATGAAAATTGTGAAATTGACAAGGTAGTTTTGGATTTAAGGATTTATTTTTTGGCTACTGAAGGCACTTAAAGAAGACAAAGCCACCATTACCAGTTACTTTTGAGTGGCCAGGAAAGCAGCAGGTAACTAAAAGCATCTAAAAAGAGGGGCCTTAGGTGTATTTCATCTCTACAGTTCTAGGGCCAAAGAAGGCACTGATTTAAATATTTGGTACTAGGCTATCTTCAACACACACGCACATGCACATGCACAAGCACACATTTTTGTATATAATATATAAATGAGACCTTATTTTATGATGTAAATTAGTTGATTTATGAAAATTGCCAAGTAGTAATATCATTTCAAACATCAGTTTTTAAAATGATTTTTAAAATATATATGAGCACACCATTGCTCTCTTAAGACACACCATAAGAGGACATCAGACCACATTGCAGATGGTTTTGAGCTACCATGTGATTGCTGGAAATCGAACTCAGGACCTCTGGAAGAGCAGTCAGTGCTCATAACCACTGAGCTATCTCTCCATTCATAGCCATATTGTGAGACTTATATGCATTCATACAGTCAACACATACACAGCAGTGGTTGCTAGGAAAACAGTAAATCTTAACTGGTTTAGCTAATTTGTTCTTTACCATTTTTTTAGTGTACAAATTACATGTATATTTACTTTGACTTAGATTTTTAGTTTTACTTACTGATTGCTTATAAAGTAATTTTCAGTCTTTCTTAATATGTCAACATTATGACCTCATTATATTCCTTTTCCCAACCATGGAACTCATATTAGCCTTCACGAAAACCATTGTAAAAGGCTGAAAAATTAAGATACTGGGTCTCTGGTTGGCAGAATCCTATGGTGATCTCCAGTATTCCCTAACTACTTGTATCAGCACATTGGAGTAATCCCTTTTCTTTGAGTGAAGATGGCTCAGTTCTTCCTTGGAACTGATGAACATTGAAAAGACAATGAGTTTTAGCTTCCTTGGATAAAGATCCTACTTGTTTTCTATTGCTTCAAGAGAGCTTACACCTTTACAAGAAAGAATTCACTTCCCTGATCATTGTGGCTGCTGCTTAGGTCCTTGTATTTCTCAGATTCAGGTTCATTTTCTCTGCTAAGAGACTGTGACTTTCTTTTCATGATGAAGGCTGTCACCCTTTGTCATGGCTCGATCCATCTTAAGACACCACGGACACATGCCATCTCCTTACAGTGCTTCCAATCAGATCTTTCTCAAATCCCATTTTATTCTTAGTCAGAAACAATTTTCTTCTCACTACAATCTACTTTACTTAGATCATGTCCACATATATAACCCTAATTCTCACCATTTCAAGGCCAACTGTGTCATATAAAACCAATAATCACAAAAGTCACCTCAGCAGCTTTTAAATATGTAAATAGTGTGAAATTTGTGGAGCTAGGTTTAGAAATCTAGATCAAAGTTAAAATTTATAGATTATAGAAGGCTTATACTAAAGACCTGAAAGAAAAATAAACAGGTTGTATGATGGAAAGATCCTTATGACAAGTGACTGCAGAGCACCCTCCAGGAACTAGGTGAATCTTCATGGCATAATTAATTGGGAGCAGAATTCTCTGTCATGCATGCAGAAACACAAGGGGTGGTCTCTTACAAGTATAGAAGATTGTTAGAAGTGTGTACAGCCTGTCTCATACCTAAATTTCAATCTTGTGAAACCTTAAGCCAAGGACCCAGCAAGCTGCACTTAGACTCATGATCCTCAGAAATGACATATTTTGTTCAAAAAATCACGAAATTAGAATAATTTGTCACTTAGGACTGGAATAGAGTATGCGATTTGTGTATATCCATCAGATGTTGGGAAACGTGGAATTGAAATCACAAGTCTGCAGCTTGACAGATAATGGATAGTTCTGATAAAGGTATTTTCTCGATTAGTTTAAAACACCCAGAATTTATTTCTTACAACTTTCATCTTTCATTAAAAGCCAGGAAAAGCACACTGGGAGTGACTTTGTGCCTGGGAGAACTGTATGTTTCTAGAATTTTCATTCATTCATTTCCTTCAGGAGAACATTACTCAGTTGAATTATCTTAGCATCTGTAATAACCTGAGAGACACCCCAGGGCAACGGAATCCACAAAATCCATGACAATCAAGACATAAAACAGCTTGTTTCTTCCAAAGATTGGGTAATTCAATCATCATCTTCCAGAAGGCCACCAGCAGGAGAATGATAGAAAAGACATATTTGCTGTTCGTGGAAGAAAAAAAATGTAATTGGAAGGAAATAAGACAAGATGTTCACAGATAAAGGAGGAAATATCTTCTGGCTGAAAACACTGTGAGCTACTTTACTCATATGCCAACAATAAATCTTTGTTTTCTTCATCACCATCGAAGATGGGCTAGAATTAAATTTGAAACATTTTTTGCATACAGCAGGATGGTGGGTATTTACTTATTTATTTATAATGTCTAGAGATGGATCTATAAAGAATAAAGGTTAGTCATTTTAGCAGAACAAGCAGAACTGTTTATCATTTCACAAGCCTAATAACTAACTTCCTAAGAACAGCGGTGAGTACTTGGGCTGCAATTATAACTCCACCCCATCATTCTGGCATTTAGCAGCAACTTCGATTTTGTGATTAGCAAGCAAACTCCCTAGCCTGTGCTTATTGGACTATACATTCTTGATGGGGCTTTGGTGCTGTGGTCTGTAAAATCTTTTACAGGCTGTATTAATCACAATTTCTTGCCCAAAGTATGTTTTGACATCAGGAAAGAATCAATGCGAGTAACTAGATGAAGGCAATGTCTAATGCGATGTTTACGCCCGATTTGTTAAATCATTGCTGTTCTGGGTTAAGAAGATGAACAGCTCTGTTCACATGTTCCTGTGGACATGTTTAGAATTGTTCTGTTTCTCAATAATGTCATTTAGAATTATAGAGTACTGGAGAAAACCTAGAAATAAAACAGTTTTGTAGTTTATAAAAGGTAGGGATTATAAAAGACTGATTATAGTTCTGTTTGGTGGGGAAATGTGTGCCTGTGTAAAAAGGGGATATTAAACAAATAACATATTACATGTTACTAAAGGAACAGAAAATCTTCTTGGGAGTTGACCATTTGTAATGTCCATTTGAATGTCCATCTTGCTTGGAATATGCCAAGCAAGATGCTGTATACTCACTGTGATGGGACTTTCTGCTCCACAACACCCTTTAAGGCAAGCCAGTGTACAACTTGAAAATTGACACTGTTCATTTTTTTCATTTAATATATATTTAAAAACAATATTCAACGTAAATTGCATGACTTAATGTCTGTCTCTTTTCAGGAGTAAAATTTTGGGTGACCTCTCTTCACTGATAGGTAAGGCAGATTGCTGAGTAACGTGGTTTAAGACAATTATGTATATAAAAATCAGTGTTCAAGACTATAGACTTTCTATGACAAACGACTTTGCATTTGTTCATAGTTCTAGAAGTTCAAAGTCTGAAATTATTGTGTCTTCATGGTTATATTTCTTGATTTTCTGTTTGTCCTCTTGGCTCAAAGGTTCCTAGCTTCCTTCTTCACCATGTCTCTTAGTGTGTCTCTGTATCCAAGTTTTCTTCTACAAATAAGCCACTTGTCTTGCATTAGGACTTGCTCTAATGAAAATAATTTAATTTGGTTGCTTTTGAGAACCCTCTGCTGGAATCATGTTGTCTTTAGCATTCCTGAGTTTTAATTCTTTAGCGCTTGAAGTTTAGAAGCAAGTAATTTAGCTCATAACAAAATAATCTGTTGTCTGTCACATGACACAACTAAAATTCAAAAATTCATATGTAGATAACTTGCCCACAGTCAAATGGTACATAATCCCCCAAATATAATTGAAACCCATTGCTTTTTAGCCTATCAACTATATTTTTGTTTTCACGCATATGCATTTTCAATCTCTATTGTTTGTCATGCATGCTTACATAGATAATATTTTTTGTAAGAAGAAATGAAATACATAAATGTGTATAAAAAAGATGAGAAGTTGTTAACTGAGTTACAAAATATTAATGATTTTAAGGCATGATTTCTTATTTTTAAACTACAGTTTGCATCCAAATTGTTTACAGCTTCTAATGTGTATGCGACCTACAGAAAGACTGGTAAGACTCAGACTTCCAGATCTCCACATGTTGAAACTAGCATTTCAAATGCTACATATCAGGATCCTTCTGCGAAACCAAATAGGTAGTGTAGCTCTGCAGCAAAACCTGTGATTGATAATGGTTTCTATAGCTCTAGTTTGGCCACTTTAAGGGAAGCAGAAAGTAAAGATAATAATATTAGAATCTACATAATACAAAGTATCATGATGTATTGGATACTTGATGAAAAGTATCAAAATTATTAGATGTTTATACAATAAGTTAACAGGGAAGAAGAAAGTTCATATTCTGTCTACATAGCATTTTAAAACACCCTTTCAGATATTCACTTTGTGTATTCTTGTTAAGTTTAAGATTTTCACTGCTACTATAGTTGCCTTTCTGAAGACTTTATTTCAGTTAGTGGAATCTTTTTTTCTTTGTTACTATTAATTTACACTTGAGCTTCCTTGATTCTATGTGTTTTCATTAGGGTCCTTAGCATCCATGACAGAGAATTCGTGGCATCACTGGAAATAATTGCTACAAGTTTACAGTACTCATATGCTCATTTGAATCTGCCTCAATAGATTTGCTATGATCCAAAGTGTGATGTCTACAATATTCTGGCTTCTGTCCTCATTCCTCATTTTTCTCCTCTGAGATAAGGAATTGTCTCCTGCTGAGCTAAGCTATATGGTGGGAAGGTTTTCATAGCTCTTCAATTTTGGCAAAAAGAGAACAGCTTCAGAGTTAAATCCAAACTGTGAAGTCTCTTCCTTTGCACAGATGTCATAGATTTAATTATATCTCCTTTGATAACAGAGCAAATATCTCCTCCAGCCACTACCTTGTAGAGTTTTGTTGTCTCAGTACAGGAGGCTTATATTTGAAACATCTGTGATATGCAAGTCCTTTGTATTTTTAGTAAATTATTTTAGATAAAGCAGACTTCAAATGGTTGGTACGTGTAAGTTGACTAGTCTTATCCCATTACTTGAGTTTAATCAGTGACCAACCTTTCTTTGCTAAGGCTTTTAGATTTACAAAATTCTAAACAATCTAATGTGTAGACTAAACTTTAATCCTTGAATTTTACATACTTTAGGTCCAAATACGTCCAAGAAATGTCAAAAGTCTATTATTACTTGGTAGACCTAAGAACTTACTTTTTTGTCTGAGTAAATGTCTTTTGTACACAAATGCAAACATTGTTTTTTTCATGGCTCTTCCCCTTTTCTATCTCAGTGAAAAATTAAAGTGTTTGTTTAATTTAGTGAACTGATTTGTTTAATGCTATTAATTTCAGGTGCAAAAAGTCTGCTTACATTTGTTCACTATGTGGGTTTGCATATGGTAATTTATGTTAATAAGCGCTCTTTTGCAACTAGGAATTTAGAAACACAAAATAATTCTGTGCAGAATGACATTTTTCTTTTTAATCCTAATTCTAGTCACTCCACAGGAATCTAGAGTAGCAGAAACAGATTTTTCTTCGAAGATGCATGTTGAAACTAAATAGACCAGCAGGAGAAGAATATGAGACTTTTGCCTGTGGCATTGAATATTTCAGACTACCTTTGACATGAAAAAACTCATTCTAGAGAATGTGTGCATTAGTCGGATTTCTATCATAGTGGCAAAATACCTGAGTAAAAACTGAAAGGAGGAAATCTTAACTGATTTTTATGGTTCCAGAGATTTAAATTCATGGTTAGCTGGCCGTATTGTCGTTGGCCTGCCACATAGTGAAGCAAATCAGTTTAGCACATGGCCCAAAGGAGGTAAGTAGAGAAACAAAACCAACCAGAACAAGAACAAGAACAAGAACAAGAACAAGAACAAGAACAAGAACAAGAACAAGAACAAGAACAAGAACAAGAACAAGAACAAGAACAAGAACAAGAACAACAACAAGAACAAGAACAACAACAAGAACAACAACAACAACAACAACAACAACAACAACAAGAACAACAACAAGAACAACAACAACAAGAACAAGACCAACAACAAGAACAACAACAACAAAAACAAAAACAAAAAACAACAACAAATAAAACCAGGGCTGATGACAAGATAGGAATACAGGGGTCATGTCTCTAAAGATATACTTCTTTGAAATATAATCTACCTTTAAATGTTTTCAAGGATCCAGATTATGAACCTAAAATTGGACAAGCTTCTTGATGGGTTCAGACTCTTCAATAGAAACATGTACTCATTAAACCATGGGTACATTCAAAAGCTAATCAATTCCATTGTCCTGAAGGTTTTGCTCAGACATTGCAACTAACGCCTGCCTGCTTCCCAACCATATAAAATGTGTTTTGCTTATTTGCCACACTTTTTTGATCAGCTTGTAGCAAAGTCTTATTTTTTATTAATTGTCGATTCAAATATTTTATTCATTCTGTTTTTTTTCTTTTTAATAACTTTAAAATTACTCTCTATTACTCCAGATATAAGTCTTTGGTCAGGTACAGAGTTTAGCATATTATTTATTAAGTCATACTTATTAGCCTTTCCTAACACCTTTATCTACCATATTTAACTAAAGAAAGTCTATTTTGAAACATGTAATTACCTGCCGGGCAGTGGTGCACGCCTTTAATCCCAGCACTTGGGAGGCAGAGGCAGGTGGATTTCTGAGTTCGAGGCCAGCCTGGTCTACAGAGTGAGTTCCAGGACAGCCAGGGCTACACAGAGAAACCTTGTCTAAAAAAATAAAAAATAAAAATAAAAAAATTAAAAAATTAAAAAAAATAAAATAAAAATAAAAAAACGAAACATGTAATTAGTTAAGCCAATGCTCAGTCTATTTACCCTGACCTACAGATGCCTAACAGGCAGGAGTGACCATGTAAGAATATAAATTACTGCTTGTAAGTTCCTTAGTGACCTTAATGTTGTGAGATATATGTCAGATATAATTCTCATGCCTGTGGAATGAAAATAACAGTCTTGATTTGATGTCTTAGTAACTACAGGAAATAGCCATTTTTTTTTTAAATTATCACATCATAAATTTTACTTTTTAACACAGGGGTTATAAACACAAAAATGCAGGATGTGGGGAATGGGATGACACAGGAGCATAGGTATTCAGGGGGAGTACACCTATCTTTTAGAACAGGGTATCAGCTGGATGAAGGTTCAGGGGTCAGGTCACTATGACTGCCTATGACTCACTTGTCCTTATCTAAGTTGGTAATATTCATCAAGGCTGCCTATTTACAAGGTCTATGACTACTCAGGCTAGTAAATTTCCACAAAAGCTGCCTGTTTACAATAGCTTATAGCCATCTGTTTTAGTGTTTTTCCATAGAGACCCAAGGCTTTGTGTTAGCAGGCATGTATGTCAGGCCTATTGCTGATTTTAGGCTTATGGCTGATTTTAGGCCTTCAGTGTATAAGCAGGGCCATTTCAATGTGGCTTTCCTATTATGATATGTTTTTCTTTAATGATCAATATTATGTTTGAGGTTTCATTTCAGCATTAAAATTATTTCTGAGGTTATATTATAATTATATTACTCTATCATCTGTCATTTCTCCAAACCTCCCATAGATACATACCACTCTCTTTCAAATTTGCCTCCTTTTCACTGATTGTTATTGCATGTATTTATGAATAAACTTATATATCCCACAATATAGATTGTTCTTGTCTTCACCTCTCATCAAGGAAACTTCTCTTTGAAACAGATGGCAACCACTACAGAAAACACAACACATCAAAATGCAGAGCTGTGAACTCCAGCCTCAGTGGACACTTCTATAATACTATCCCACACCCATCACTCCAAGAACATTGTGGAAGAGATTGTAAAATATGGAAGATCAGGCACTTTGCTGTGAAACTGTGTCTCCCAGTAATATCAGAAGCTAAACTTTCTAAGTCTCACCAATATGTCAATTTCTAAGTATACTAATTAATCAGAATGTAAATACCCTATAGGTGCGTGTTAGGGCCCTATGAGTCACACTGATTGATATTTTAACTCTTATTTTTATTATCTAGTGTCCATCTTTAGTTTTTAACTCTAATATGGTGCCTGATGATGATTTAAGTCATTACATATCACTGTAAATACTTCTTTCTACAGTATTTGTAACACCTATGCGTTCCCCCTTTGCAGTGCATTCAAACCAAATCAAAACAAAGAGCAAGCACGGCACCACATTATGCACTTGGCGAAGTTCAGATGTCTCAAAATTGCACCACCTTTAACTAATATCTTCTAGATACAAAATTTAGATTGATTTAGAAAATTAGCATTGGTAATCACAGGTAATAACTACTATGTTAATGAATTTCTTCTCCATTTTGGTCTTTGTCTTTATAGTGTTTTTTTTCTCCCACAGGTGTTGGATCTTTGACTATGCCAAATATGTATCGGCAGAATTTCCTGGTTGTGTTTGTTTGTTTGTTTGTTTTGTTTGTTTTTAGTATCCTTTTTACTATGCCATTCATTATAGGAATTAATGTGCTCTCTTCACTGACTCCAGATCCAATCAACTCATGCATGAAAATGAGGTCAGCTCTATCTATGGTTACCATTTCTATTGGCTCTGGTTCATTGAATGAATCATGCTGGACTCACTGAAGCTGAGCCTTCTCTCATCTAAGCATGTATAATGATCATAATGAATGTTCTGAGAACATTCTATTAAATCTTCTTTTAGTCTCTATACACCTAAAATATCTTTTATCTCAGATAATTTGTTGATTGAATTCAGCTTAGCTAAAGCTTTAAAATGTCTATTCCAGGCCATTCACATGGAGAGAACTGTGGATCACTGCTCACACACAGTTTTCTTCCTCAGAATGGAAGACATTTATTGAATTAAAATCATGAGAGTTAAAGTTATAAAATTTTAAAAAATAAATAGGCATTTTATTGTTCAAAGTTTTATATCACTGACGTATGGAAAGAAGAACCTACACCATCCACCTGAGAAGATTGAAATCTTGAGTACAGTAGAATGTGAAGAAATGACCTAGAGACTTCTGACTATGCATTTCTTCAGAGGAAAGGACCACATTTGATTTTTCCAACAGAATTTTTAGTAACTGGCAACTTCATCCTATTTACTCAGTCTGAAAGTAACTATAGTAATTAATGTGTGGTAATATCTGAATTCTGTTTTCTTATTGACATGAATGCCTTTGGCTGTGGCAACCACTGATAATTCTGTCACTTAAATTTTACAAGAAAGACTGCTTCAAATTTTGTTGGTCTAAAACATACTTCCAGTTTTACAGGTCTTTTTTTTGTTTGTTTGTTTAAGGTTTGAGTTATCTCAGGTAATGGTTTATAGGTAACTTAAAATTTTCTGTTATTTATTTTAACATTTTGTATCTATTTCAATGTGACTGTGGAATTCTGATAGTTTTTAATGTATTATAGTAGGTTAGAATAATTAGTGTTATATATTTTAAATCAAATCCTCAATGTTCTCTGTGAATTTACAAATTATTGATATTTATAGAAGCAAGTATTTAGAAATGGTTCTGTTTCTACCAATGATTTTCATTCACTGACTATTTGGAATTTATAACTTTAGTTTCTTTCTAATTAAAATTGTTTAAGTAAGCTTATACAATGATTATGAAGATGTATTTCTTACTAGAGAAATACAATTTGGCCTAAAGGGTTAAAGTATATATAGCACTAGTATCCTGCAACGTGGCATACAAAAGACATTGGGGCTAATTTTGTTAGCTACGCACTGACAAGTGGTAACACATTAGGATAACAAAGATAATTTCAGAAATACCATTCACTGAGTCATATTTTAAAATTACATGGATGGAGAGATAAAAAATACATAGTGATGTGGTATTTATTTATTTATATATATATTCATTCATTTTTGCCTCATGTTCAAATGAAGTTAATAAAGCCCAACTGAGGAAACTAGAATGGCCGAGAAGCACCTAAAGAATTGTTCAAAATCTTTAGTCATCAGGGAAATGTAAATCAAAACAACCCTGAGATTCCACCTCACACCAGTCAGAATGGCTAAGAACAAAACAGGTGATAGCAGTTGCTGGCAAGGATGTGGATATAGAGGAACACTCCTCCATTGTAGGTGGGACTGCAAGCTCAAACAAGTCTAGAAATCAGTCTGATGGTTCCTCAGAAAACTGGACATAGTATTACCGGAGGACCCTGCTGTACCACTTCTGGGCATATACCCAAAAGGTGCTCCAACATATAACAAGGACACATGCTCTATTATGTTCATAGCAGCCTTATTTATAATATCTGAAGCTGGAAAGAACCCAGATGTCCTTCAATAAAGGAATGGTTATAGAAAATGTGGAATATTTACACAATGGAACACTACTCAGCTATTAAAAACAATGAATTCATGAAATTCTTAGGCAAATGGATGAGACTAGAAAATATCATCCTGAGTGAGATAACCCAATCACAAAGGAACATGCATGGTATGCATTCACTCATAAGTGGATATTAGTTTGAAAGCTCACAATACCTACGATACAACTCACAGACCACATGAAACTCAAGAATAAGGAAGACCAAAGTGTGGGTGCTTTGATGCTTCTTAGAAGGAGTAACAAAATACTCATAGGAGCAAGTACAGAGATAAAGTGTGGAGCAGAGACTGGAGGAGGGGCCTTCCAGAGATTGCCCCACCTGGGGATCCATCCCATGTTCAATCATCAAAGGCAGACAGTATTGTGGATGCTAGGAAATACATGGTGACTAGAGCCTGATATACTTGTCTCCTGAGAGGCTCTGCCAGAGATGGATGCTCACAGCTAACCATTGAACTGATCATGAAGTCCCCAATGTAGGAGGTAGAGAGAAGACTGAAGGAGCTGAAGGGGCTTGTGACCCCATTGGAAGAGAGACAGTACCAAACAACCAGAGCTCTTGGGTCTAAACCGCCAGCCTGGGAACATGTTGGGAAGGACCATGGATCTAGATGTATATGTAGTGGTGAATGGATTTGTTAGGCATTGGTGGTAGAGGAGGTCCTTGGCTCTGTGAAGCCTGGATGCCACAGTGTGGGGGAATTCAAGGGTGGGATGGGGGAGTAGGTGGACGGGTGGGTGCATACCCTCATAAAAGTAGCAGGAGGGGGCACAGGATAAGGGGTTTGGGGGGATGGGGAAAAGAGACAACATCTGAAATATCCAATAAAATATCAATGAATAAAACAGATAATAGAACTGGCTATTGCAGTTGAACATTTGAGACTTTTTTCAACAATTTAATATTACCCATATTACAGGGTTTCCTTCTAAGTCTCAAGGACAAGGAGTGTGGAAGGAGTCCATGAAACTTTAAAACCACATATTCATAAAATAAAAAAGGGGGAGGTATAACCCCATACATCACAAATTTATTTAAATCATGCTCTTTTTATCCTAATTTTAAAAAATATTTTGATGTCAAAGACCGTTCTATGATTGTCTATGGCTGATTGTCTATGGTACCCAACAACTGGGCAAACTTATGCCTAGGTGAAAAGGAAGTATCCACTTACTGGCATAAGGCATGATCCCACCAGGTATCTAATATGGGGAAGAGGTCATGTTTGTGTTTTACTGCAGTGTGTTGAAGGAGCATGGTGGCTGCCAGAGTGATTGGTGAGACTTGCTGATGCTGGGAAAAAGAATGATGCTGACCTATGAGCTGAATACACTCACAATGGTGACTGGGAAGCTATATTGGACAGGTTTCTGACCCACCTTTGCTTTCCTATATCTCAGACAGGACAAGCTGACTTGTATCAAGTTTTGAGACTGTGTGGACCAGATAATCAAAAAGAGAAGTTATAATGACTGTTGAATTTCTCTTAAAGGTGATCAGTTATACAGACTCAATCATGTACTGGTCTAGAAATCTATCCAATATTAGAAATAACAGTCTTCATTTGGAGGTCTGGTTCTGGACATTTTCAGAGACATATTTGGAAGTTAGCTTTAGTTCTCTATGATGTTATGTTAGCAAGAGATAAAGTTGGGGCAGCATCTGGATTTCAAAAGGTGTTAGCACAGGTGTTAAGGCCCTTTCAGTTGTCAAGATAAAATTATTTTTGTTTCTTCTACAGTATTTATTGTAAGTTGCATTGATGGTACACTTTCCAACTATGTTAGTGTGTTGAAATCCAGCATGTCATTTATAGAGTTATATCAAATATGTTTGGTCTTATTGCCCTGAGTGTTAAAAAATCTTGGTTTTCCAAAACAGCTTCCAAGTATTTGAGAAAGTGAGTTAGGCTTTAGAAGAAACAAGAGGGTAGTGGACTTGGTTATTTCTGGTATAACAGCTTTAATCACATTAATTGCTAGCACCACTGTTTCTGCAATTGCTTTGACACAAGAAGTTAAGACAGATACTTTTGTTTATCATTTAGCCAAAAAAAAAAATGTTCCTAATGTATTGAGTATGCAAAAGGAGTTAGATAGGCATTTGGAACATGGGATTGATGCTCTTTATCTTATTCAAATTATTGGAAGAAGTTTCAAAGTTTAAGACTAAGGAACCATCTCGAGTGTCATACCAAATACCAATGGAGTTGTGTTACTTCTAAAATTTACAATGATAGTCATTATAATTAGAAAAAAGTCTAAATACACTTTGGATATTTGGCATAATTCTAATGCCTTTCTGGAGGTTTTAACTTTGCATAGTGAGATTATGAATTTAAATAATGCTGCTCTGCTGAGCTTTGATGCAGTAGATAATGCTGATAAAATTATCTATGGCTTGAGGTCAGTATTTCCACTTTGGTCAAGCATCAAAAATGGCACATATAGCTTGATCATGCTAGCCCTTTTTGTCCCGTGAATACTGTTATTCCTGTACGTCATGTGAAAGCTTGTCTTTAACAACATCAAAATGTTGGTAGCCAAAGTCCATGACTAGAAACTGAAAATGGACCACCAGACAGAGTTATTAATTTAACAGGCTGGCAAGCCAAGGACAGGTAAGATTCTGCACAGAGCCTTACCAACGTAAGACAGAAGTACATTGCTTTGGATAATGCATATTCCACAATGGGTAAAAAAGGTATTCTTGTCAGAACAACCTAAGACAGGCTCAGTCTTGTTTATAAAATCAAAAAAGGGGAGATGTGGAGAGCTTCTGTGGCTGCCTGGCAGGAATCTGACATTGGCCAAGCATGAGGATATAGGCTACTTGGAAGAAATCTGACACTGGCCAAGGACAAAGAAATGGGCTTTAGGCAGGAATCTGTCATTAGGCTAGAACAAAGAAGTAATTTCAGGCAGTAATCTAAATCCTAGGCTACAACAAAGAAAGGCAAGAATCTAAATCTTAGGGTAGAAAAAAGAAATAATTTCAGGCATGAATATAAATCTTAGGCTAGAACAATGCAGTAGGCTTCAGGCATGAAAATGACTTTGGAATGATGTAATTATAACGCAAAAAAGAAAGGAAATAACTAAGGAAACTTTCCACTTGGATTGGAGGAAGGTGATTTTAGTCTTTCTTATTTATTTATTTACACTCCAGATTTTATTTCCACCCTTCTCTCTGCACACTCCAACTGTTTGACATCCCATTCCTCCTCCCCAACCCCTGTCTCCAGGAGGATGTCCCCACTCCCCTCCCCCACCCCACCTGACCTCTAAATTTCCTGGGGCCTCCAATCTCTTGAGGGATAGTTGTATCTTCTCGATTTGAACACTGATCTGGCAGTCCTCTGCTGTATATGTGTTGGGAACCTCATATCAGCTAGTGCCTGCTGTCCTTTTGGTTGCCAAGTATTTGCAAAATATTTGGGGTCTAGATTAATTGAGACTGCTGGTCCTCCTACAGGGTTGCACTACTCCTCAGCTTCTTTCAGCCTTTCCCTAGTTTAACCACAGGGGTCAGAAGCTTTTGTCCATTGGTTGGGTGCAAATATCTGCATCTGACTCTTTCAGCTGCTTGTTAGGTCTTTCTGCGGGCAGTCATGATAGGTCTCATTTTGTGAGTGCTTTGTAGCCCCAGTAATAGTGTCAGCCCTTGGAGCCTCCCCTGAAGCTTTATTCCACTATGGGCCTGTTGCTGGGCCTTCAGTTCTTCAAGCTCCTCTCCATTTCCATCCCTATACTTCTTTCAGACAGAAACAATTGTGGGTCAGAGTTTTGACTGTTGGATCGCAACCACCTCCCTAATATAATGCCCAGTCTTTCTGCTGGAGGTGAGCTCTATAAGTTCCCTCTTCCTACTGTCAGGCATTTCATCTAAGGTCCCTCCCTTTGAGTCGTGAGAGTCTCTCACCTCCCAGGTCTCTGGTTCATTCTTGAGGGTTCCCCCCAACTTCCTACCTCCCAATGTTGCTTGTTTCCATTCTGTCTGCTGGCCTTCAGGCTTCAGTCCTTTGCCAATACCAGATCAGATTCCCCATTTTCTGCCAACTTTCCCTCCCAGGTCCCTCACTCTGTTCCCACTTGTGATTGTTTTCTTTTCCCTCTCAAGTGAGACTGAGGCATCCTCACTTGGGCCCTTCATCTTGTTGAATTTTCATTTTGAATTGTTCATTTTCATTTTTGAATTGTTCATTTTGAGTTCTGTGAACTGTATCTTTGGTATTCTGTACTTTTCTCTCTCTTTCTTTCTTTCTTTCTTTCTTTCTTTCTTTCTTTCTTTCTTTCTTTCTTCTTCCTTCCGTGTTTTCTTGCTTTTTTTTTTTTTTTTTTTGGCTAATACCCACTTACTCATGAGTACATACCATGCATATCCTTTGGGGACTGATACCTCACTCAGGATGATATTCTCTAGCTCCATCCATTTTCCTGCAAAACTTAGGATGTCCTATTTCTTAATAACTGAGTGGTATTACATTGTGTAAATAAACAAGATTTTATGTATCAATTCTTTTGTCATGGAACATCTGAGTTGTTTCCAGCTTCTGGCTATCACAAATAAGACCTTTATGAACATAGTGGAACAACACATGCCCCTCTGGCATGGTAGGGCATCTTTGGGCACATTCCCAAGAGTGGTATAGCTAGGTCTTCAGGTATATTTATTTCCAATTACTGGGGAACCTCCAGATTGATTTCCAGAGCAGTTGTACCAGTTTACAATCCTACCAGCAATGGAGGAAGGTTCCTCATTCTCCACATCCTCACCAACATGTGTTGTCACCTGAGGTTTTGTTCTTAGCCATTCTGATTAGTCTAAAGTGGAATTTCAGGGTTACTTTGATTTACATTTCTCTGATTACTAAGGACTTTGAACATTTATTTAGGTGCTTTTCTGCCATTTGAGATTTCTCTGCTGTGAATTCTCAGTTTAGTTCTATACCTCATTTTTTGATTGGTTTGTTTGACTTCTTGTTAGTTAGTTTCTTTGTTTCTTTATATATTTTGGATATTACCCATCTATCAGATGTGGGGTTAATGAAGATTTTTCCCAATCTTTAGGTTGCTGATATGACTATGTCTTACAGAAGCTTTCCAGTTTCATGAGGTCCCATTTATTAATTCTTGATCTTAGAGCATGAGCTATTGGAGTTCTGTTTAGGAAATTTCCCCCTGTGCCAATTAATTTAAGGCTCTTTCCTACATTCTTTTCTATTAGATTCACTGTATCTGGTTTTATATTGAGGTCCTTGATTCACTTGAGAAACAAAGAGAATAGTACAAAGAATCAACGAAACCAAAAGCTGTTTTTTTGGGGGGTGGGGATAATCAACATGATAGATAATCCTGCAGCCAAACAAACTAACGTGCCCAGAGGTAGTATCCAAATTAGCAACATCAGAAATGAAAAGGGAGACATAACAATAGAAAGGGAGAAACTCAAAAGGAATAATCAGATCCTACTATAAAATCCTATACTCAACAAAACTGGAAAATCTAGATGAAATGGATAATTTTCTAGACACATACCACATAACAAAGTTAAATCAAGAGCAGATAAACTTTCTAAAGAGGCCCATATTGCACAAGGAAATAAAAGAAATTATTAAAAACCTCCCAACTAAAAACATCCCAGGGCCAGATGTATTTAGTTCAGAATTCTACCAGACCTTCAAAGACCTGATACCAATATTTCTCAAATTATTCTATAAAATAGAGGCAGAAGGAACACTGCCTTACAAGTTCTATGAAGCCACAATTTCT
Organism: Arvicanthis niloticus; assembly: GCF_011762505.2. Lineage (NCBI taxonomy): Eukaryota > Metazoa > Chordata > Mammalia > Rodentia > Muridae > Arvicanthis > Arvicanthis niloticus. The sequence goes on along the minus strand of NC_047669.1, from coordinate 46,092,632 downwards.
CTGATACCTAAACCAAAAAGACTCAACCAAAGAGAGAACTTTAGACCAATCTTGCTTATGAATATAGATGCAAAAATATTCAAGAAAATTCTTTCAAACTGAATTCAAGAACACATGAAAACCATCATTCACTATGATCAAGTAGGCTTCATTCCAGTGATGCAAGGTTGGTTCAATGTATGAAGATCCATTAACATAATCCAGTATATAAATAAACTCAAAATCACATGATTATCTCCTTAGATGAAGAAAAGGCATTTACAAAATATAGCACCCCTTCATTTTAAAATTATTGGAGAGATCAGGAATTCAAGGCCCATACCTAAGTATAATAAAAGCAATTTACTGTAAACAAACAACCAATATCAAATTAAATGGATAGATACTTGAAGTAATCTCACTAAAATTGGGGACAAGACAAGGATGCCCACTCTTCCCATTTCTATTCAACATAGAACTTGAAGTGCTAGCTAGAACAATAAGAAAAGAAAAAGAGATCAAAGGGATACAAATTGACGAAGAAAAAATAAAGGTATCACTATTTGCAGATGATATGATTGTATACATAAGCAATACAAAAAATTCTACCAGAGAACTTCTCCATCTGATAACTTCAGCAAAGTGGCTGGATATAAAATTAACTCAAGTAAATCAGTAGCCTTCCTTTACATGAATGATAAACAAGCTGAGAAAAAAATTAGGGAAACAACTGCCTTCACCTTAGCCTCAAATAATATAAAATATCCTGGAGCAACTAACCAAACAAGTGAAAGACCTATATGACAATAACTTCAAGTATCTCAAGAAAAAAATAGAAGATCTCAGAAAATGGAGAGATCTCCCGTGCTCATGGACTGGCAGAATTAAGATACCAAAGGCAATCTACAGATTCAGTGCAATCCCCATCAAAATCCCAACACAATTCTTCAAAGACATGGAAAAAACAATTCTCAAATTCGTCTGGAAAGTCAAAGAATTCAGAACAGCAAAAACAATTCTTTTTTTCTCTTTTTTATATATTTTTTAAAATTTTATTTTATATTTTATTTATATTTAAGATGCCATCCCCTTTCCTCATTTCCCCTCCCTAGAAAACCCCATGTCCCCCCTTTCCTGTTTGCTTTTATACAATTTTTTAAAATTTTAATCAAAGGATTTATAAGTTTGGTAATGCTCAATTAGAACCATAACCCAATACCTTACCTATATATAAAAACTATCTTTGACTGGTGGAGACATGTGAACATCTGCCTCCATGCCCCCTCTCTCTTTCTCTCTCTCATAAACTAGCTTCTCCTCTCCTTCATCTTCTCTCCTTACTCCATCTCTTCCTCTCAGTACTCCTTCCCACTTAGCTCCTCTTACATATCACTCTTCCTGTTAAAGTAAAACTTTTCTCTCAAAATACGATTAGAGCATACTTATTCCTAATTATACCAGTGAGGTACAAGATAGTCCTAATACCCAGTCCATCATTTTGTTGACTAACCAGAACCTCTGTCATCTCTTCTAACTAAAACACTTACTTTTGATCCTGCCTTTTTTTTTTTTTTTTTTTTTTTTTTTTTTTTTTTTTTTGGCTTTAGAATGGATGTCAACTGAAAACCATCTACTCAGATCTTTTCTCTCAAAGTAAATAGCCAGGATTGGCTATGAGACTATAGGTCTTCAACCCTGTCAGAAATCCAGAATGACTGAGTTAGCTGAAGTTATGGGAAGCATTAAACATAGCTTCTAAAACTTAGCTAATTTATAGAGACCTCTGAACACCTGTAAAGCCCCTATACTACCGAACATTTAGGAAATTATAACTTCATCTTGATATTAATTATACAGATTTCTACCAATAGGTTATGGCTATGCAATAAGTCCTAGCTAATCCTCCCTGTTCCAACAAAACCACTACTTTTCCCTAGAAAGACAGACCATTATTAACCACATTAGTCCCCAAGCCCAGGGAATAGGGGAGCTGACATTTCTTTAACTTCTTCAAGCTGATTATGGGCATTGAGATATTAGAAGAGGGGTGGGGGGAAGAGTAAGTTGATAAGCCTCTGATGCTGTGTCTTCTCTGAATCCAGATGGAATTCCAGGACATCGGAGGTTTGGGCAGGTGTGTTCAGTATGCTTGATGAGTAGATACACCAAGGCTGTGTATTCTGCAATATACAATTATCAGAACAAGTTTTAGTATCAGAAAAGAAATTTTTCCCCCTAGGGGGCTGACATTTTCTTAAAGATGTTGGTTCTAACAACTTTTCTTTTTTTTCCCCTTTTTAAAATTGGTTCTAATATTTACATTTCAGATTTTATCCCCTTTCCCCACTTCCTCCCACCATCCAGAAAACTCCTATCCCATCCCCCTCCTCAAGCTTCTATGAGGCAGTGACTGTACCTACTCCCCCCCATTATCCCCTCCCCACCCTCACATTCCCCCCACTCTGTGTTTATTTTTTTATAGGACCAAGAAATTCCTCTCCCACCTATGCCCGACAAGGCCATCCTCCCCTACATATACTGCTGGAGTCTTGGGTCCCTCCCTATGTGTTCCCAGGCTGGTGGTTTAGACCCTGGGGGGCTCTGGTTGTTTGGTATTGTTGCTTTCCTCCTGGGGTCACAAACCCTTTCTGCTCCTTCAGTCCTCTCTCTAAGTTCTCCATTGGGAAACCCCTGATCATATCAATGGTTAACTGTGAGCATAGTCCTCTGAGTGTGTTAGTCTTTGGCAGACTTCTAAGGAGACAGCTATATCATGTTCCTCACATTATGCACTTCCAGCCATCCACAACAGTGTTTAGCTTAGGTGGCTGTACATGGGATGAATACCCAGGTGGAATGGTCTCCTGATTGCCCCTCTTTCAGTTTCTGTCCCATGTTTTCTTTCCATATTTGCTCCCTTGAGCATTTTTGTTACTCGTTCTAAGTAGAACTGAGGCATCCCCTCTTGGTCTTTCTTCTTCATGAGCTTCATGTGCTCTGTGGGTTGAGTCTTCACTAATCCAAGCTTTTGGGCTAACATCTGCTTAACAGTGAGTAAATACCCTGTGTGTTCTTTTGTGATTGGGTTAACTCACTCAAGATGATAATTTCTAGACCCATCCATTTACCTAAAAATTTCTTGAATTCATTATTTTTAATAGCTGAGTAATACTCCATTGTGTAGATGTACCACATTTTTTGTATCCATTCCTCTGTTGAGGGACATCTTGGTTCTTTCCAGCTTCTGGTTACTATAAATAAGGCTGCTATGAACATAGTGGAGCCTTTGTCTTTATTATATGTTGGAGCATCTTCTGGGTATATGCCCAGGAGTGCTATAGCTGGATCCTCAGGCAATGCTATGTCCAGTTTTCTGAGGAACCACCAGACAGATTTCCAGAGTGGTTGTAGCAGCTTGCAATCCCACCAACAATGGAGGAATGTTCTTCTTTCTCTGCATCCTCGCCAGCATCTACTATCACCTGAGTTTTTTATTTTAGCCATTCTGATTGGTGTGAGGTGGTATCTCAGGGTTGTTTTGATTTGCATTTCCCTGATGACTAAGGATGTGGAGCAGCAAAAACAATCCTTAACAATAAAGGAATGACTGGAGGAATCACCATCTCTGACCTCAGGCTTTACTACAGAGCAATAGTGATCAAAACTGCATGGTATTGTTACAGAGACAGACAACTTGATCAATGGAATAGAATTTATGACCCAGAAATAATACCACACACTTTAAAACACATGGCCTTCGACAAAGAAGCCAAAAAATATGATGGAGATAGTCTTCTAAGTCTCCACCCCCATCTAGGGAGCTGAGTACATTGATGGCTTTTGAATCGTGGAGAGTTAGTTTTCTGTGAGGATGTGGGTACTGGTAGGTTCTCCATAGTCAAATGAGTGAGTGCTTTAGTGTCACTAACTGGACTCAGTGGGTTAAAAATAAATAATGTCTGCATTCTATGTGGTTAAGTATCATCTCTTTGTCTTTTGCTGTAATCATTTGCTGTCATGCTATTTCAAGCACTATGGACTCTTCTTCTGAATAACATCAAAAAATAAATGAACTCTTTTGAAAGTGCAATTTTTGAGAGATAATGAGAATTAGATAAGATGCAGAAGGTAGAAACTTCATGACTGATACTGAATTTATAACTGAAGGCAGAGAGATCAGATGTACGTATGTGTAGGAGGAATGGCATGCCTCACTGACAAAGCGGTGGCTGCCTCTGGATAAACATAGGGAGGTGCGTAGCCATAGAGATAACTTCCACATGAGGAGCTAATTGAAGATACCCTGAGAGCCTAAAGGTTAGTGACACAGACAATACCAGCCAATCAGGAACTGCCAATTGGAATACAGGTTTACTCTTGACTAAAGAATCATGAGTGGAAGGAGGGTATAAAGGGCACTCCCTGTGGATTAATAAATGAGGTTGCTACAGCATTCTCACCTGCTTCCAGAGTCTGAGCTTTTGATTCCATGCCACCTCATCCCCAGCCCCCAAGGGCAAATACCATCCGGTGGTGGTGAGTGGTCCAGGGCATAGAGCATCACATATGGATACTCCCTATCTCTTATGTTGTAGTCGCTACCATTTTGGGACTCTACCAACATAAATCATCACCAGATGTAGCCAACTGATCTGAGACCTCCACAAAAGATCCTAGTTAGCCATTTTATTAAACTTTTTAGTCTGTAGAATATGTTTTAGGAACACAAATGAATACCTACAGATTTTATATCATACATAGAAAATATAACTCTAGTATTTAATTTTTTTATTATTCTAGAGTGAGAGAAAGAAAGAAAGAAAGAAAGAGAGAAAGAAAGAGGAAATAAAATGATTAGATTTGTAGATTTTATAACACAAATTCTTTCAGAGATGTTAGTATCTATCATTTTCTATGAGACACTAGCAGAGACTTAGGGAGAGATCTGAATGATCAGCTCATAAGAGTCAGGAAAATTTACAGTTGTTGCTTGTTTCTGTTCCCTTGCCCCATATATTTCAGAGTTATGTTGTGATTTCATACTTCTACATTCTGGATCTCATTGCCTCAAATTTACATGTGAACATGTGCTAGAAATAACAAGAAAATATTCGTTTTGTCACAAATGAGTTCAAACAACAATTAAACAATAGCTAACGTACAAATTCATCTTGGGTATATCTGGAGTCTATTTCCCTAGCAGGGATAAGCTCTAGTGATCCAAAGTGGTGGGATTTGGTGAATGTGACATATGTTTGTTTCCCCTTTCCTTAAATGATTTTCTACACATTTACAAGTGTTTTCTTTGATAAACGTATAAAACTATTTGCATTGAATGCTTTTTATATGAAGTAACATGGGTTTATCTTTCTGTGATCTTCTAGTATTTTTAGATGCACTCACAGTTTGTATAGTGGTTTTGCTGACAGTATTCTCCGTATGTTTCTTATAAACTTGAATGTTTTCTTTGTCCTCTTTCGTTCAATTGTTTTTTACAACAAAATCTTGTCAAATATCTATGGCTTTAGAAGTTTATTTTCAATATATGGCTCCATTGTTCAATGGAAAGTATGTGTTCACCATAGTATTGAAAAACAATCCTCTAGAAAAAAAAAACCCCAAGGGACTGTGCCTTGTATAAAGAGAGCAAAGCCACCTACCTAGCCTTATTCTTATCTATAATGAGGATCGCTCTCTCTACAACAGGCAACATGACAGCAAAAAGAAATAGGAACAAAGATGCAAGGGGGAATACACACGAGGAAATGTTCAAGTCCACACTCCCCCGGCGATATGCGATGTGCATTGTGTTCACCTATGATAAAACGATGACATCTATATTATTTCTTCAGCGTGCTGCCAAATCCCACAGCAAGTAGTTGGAAAAATTATAGGTTTACTCTAGCCTCTGAGAACAATTCTGAGCATTGTGCTAGTATTAGGATAGCTTCTGCATTTACACATGTGCCCAAATGTCACTATAGATCTTTTGAGTTCAGTTTATTGGTACTTAAAGAGAAACCTTTTCCAAAACACTCGAAAAAAAAAAAATGAACAAGTATACATTGATGAGGTCAAAACTGAATCTTGAAATAGAACACGTTAGTCAATGAGTGATTTTTCTCTGTCATCTGGGTAAAACCTCTCAGAGGAGCTCCTGTCTGCAAGCACAACACAGCCTAGTAATAGTGTGGATCCGAAGTTGGGCTGGTAACTGGTCAGCCATTCCTTCAGGCTCTCCTCCATTTTTCCCTGTGCATTTCTTTCAGATGGGAACAATTTTGGTTCAAAGATTCTGTTGGTTGGTTGGTGACCCCATCTCTGCATAGAAAATGATAAAACACAGATTTTAATATTTAACAAAAATGCAAAAATACCTAGTTTTAAAATTAATACATGCGAGCTTTGAGATTCAGTCTAGGCATACTGTATGCTTGAAAAATCCCATGCTGAGTTAATTTCCCCAAATTTGTTTTCTCTTCCAGTTGTCTCATTTAATATGAGTTTTTTCTTTTATGTTTATTTTAAATCTGGTTATATGTAATTACTGTCCAGATAATTCACAATATGATACTTGCTCAATTTTTTTTGTTGTTGTTCAAAGACAGATTTCCTTCCAACCAATTTGCTTCAGATTTATTTATTTTTTTTCCTCGTTTGCTTCTGTCTTTCTATGGCTATAGAAACTTGGAAGGGTCACAGTTTATGCCCATTTTTTTCCTTCCATCTCCCTTTTCCAAAATTTCATTTCTTTGAACTCATTTTACAGGACATTTATGTCATGAAAAATGAGACAGACTGTGTTAAGCACTGCTCATTACCACTGTATTCTTCTGTTTTACCATTGTAAGATATACTGAATGCCATGTTCTATTGTCTATGTGTCAACACAAAATGAAATAGCAGTTTAAGGCCTCTGTTCATTTCCTTTCTATTATCCTACAAAGTATTTCATATTTTCAAATACTTTCAATTCATGAAAGAAAATTAAAAGCCTGGATCACTTTCTCCTTTCAATAAAATAAGACAGTAAGTTTTCATTTAACCCTCTTTTCTATTAAGAAAAAAAACCCCTAAACCTCAAAACAAGTTTTATGGTACTATGTGTTAAGGACAAAATACACTGTGATACAATACCTGCTATTATCTTGGGAAATTAGCTCAACAGCCTTCAAAGGCTTCCCTCCAAGTGTTCTGTATTCTTTTCTTTGAATTCTGAATAGAATTTGTTTGGCAAAACAGGTGTATGAATCACAGAGGATATATTTTTTTCAATCAGAAATGATCCTTGACACCCCCAGTGCTTCTATCTCTCTCTACCTATGTGTTTGAGTGTGAATAGCTATAGAAATTGGCTTCATGGGACCATAAGTTTTTGAGATAAATAAAACTACCTGCCTCTTCTTTCGGAATCTTGCCAAGACCCCTAAAGAAACCATTTATGCAAGCAAAGTATTGTCCACTGGGCAATATGTTTAGGGAATAATCACAGCAAGGAGAGTCTTATTAACAATGTGACTAGTAGTGTAGATGTAGTATTTTGGCCAATGGAAAATAGAAAGTAAGTTTCGAACACAGCCATTTCCAATACATTCTAGGCTGAATCAGAGCTAGGCTCATTACTGATTTTGAAATTATCTTAGCTTTAGATGAAAAGAAAAAACAAGATTTGATTAGGAATTTCAGTTTGAGTGTTAAAAATAAACTTTTTATTTACACTTCAGATGCCATCCCCTTTCCCCATTCCCTCCCCCTTAGAAAACCCCTATCCCATCCCCCCTTTTCCCTTTTGCAAAAAATAAACTCTTAATACAGAAAAAATATGAAAAATAAACATATCTGTCATATTAAGGTCATACTCTGACAGAGGTAGGAAATGGATGCCTGGAAATCCTCTGAAACAATTGGCAGAGCTGCATAATGTCTGTTAACTCAATCTGGCCTTCTACTTACGCAAGGCTGTAATTTTGGTCAAGTTGAAGATATTCTGCCAGTCTCCGTTTTGTAAGCCTAAAGAAGACTTGTGGTGAATGTATCTGTTTGTTGAACTAGTGTAAAAGAATTTGAGTTTGAGGAACTATAAAATTCACAGTGATCACTTGTTGAGGTAGACAGTGCTGAGGAAAGACTCAGTGTCAGGTGTAATTAGTTTTATTTGTATGTGTGTTTGTGCAATCATGTGCTCATGTACACACATGCACACTGAAGGATCATTTTTTAAAAATAAAACCAGTCTATTTTCTATGTTTTGTTTCAATTTACTCATTTCTATGCTCTAGAATAGCAGCTTCTGGGAGCCTCTGATATTACCCATAATATTTCTTATACAGCACCTCCTGATTTACTTTCTTGTTTTCCATTTCATCTTTAAAATAGGCATTGTGTTTTTAAATCAAACCTTTATCAGGTCATTCTTTGCATAAAATCATCACAAATTTACATTTCTACATGAAATTTTTGATACACATTACAAAGTCTTGCAAAACCAGGACACTGGGTCCACTAAGATAGCACAGTAAATAAAAGTGCTTGTCCTAAGCTTAGCAACCTGAGTTTTTTCATCAGATCCCAGGGTGGAAGAAGAGAATGCACTCCCAGTAGTGTATTCTTTCTACTATGTGTATATCATGTGTATACCTGACAAACAAATATATCAAACACATCCCACCAAATTCATACAGGATTACAATGTGATGATAAAATAATTTTATCCATTGACATTTTTTTTTTGGCCACAGTGTCCTCTGTGCCACTCTGCACCTCCTTAGGTTTTAAAAATTAAATTAAAACTGAACTCTTTTATGGATTTGCCTTCCACAGATTCCTATATGTTCAAAACATTAGGAACTACTTCACTTAATTTGGTATATATACTCTTTATCACACATAGAGTGGTGCCCAACATTTTTGATATTGCCACTCAACTTTTTCTACAATGTTTAAAATTGAGAAACACACAATAAAGCCCTCCCTTACCAAAATAACACTACAAAGCATCAGCTGTTCCACAAGAGAAAATCCATGCCCAGTGTCAATTCCTGAACCAAAAATCTGTGTCTGGTTAGGTCAAAGGCACTAGAAGGAAACCTAATACGAGTACTGTAAAATGGATATGATATTAAACTACTTCAAAGTTATTTTCTTTATATCTAGATTGGTGCATTTATCAAACTGCAGTGAATCTTCTTTTTGCAGTGGATGGTGATTGTTACAGAAACCCATAACTAATCAACATGCAGAGAAGAAGAGATTGTGGAATTCTCTACTTAAAATAGGATATTTATTATTCAACCTTGCCATAAAGGATAATGGAGCATTGTGAAAAAGGTAGAAAAAAGATTTAAAGTACGAGGGGGCATTGTGGAAGACTGAAAAAGAAAGATTGTAAGACAAGAGTTTGTAAAGATATATAATGAAAATGAACTTTACGGACATAAGACCCTTCGCACAAATGAACTCAAGAGACTGACTGCATGCCTAAGACCTGCACTAGATCAAGCCAGCTCAAATTATAACATGTCAGAAAGAGAAAATAATACAGTACCACTCTTATTTCTACTGTTTTAATATTAAAAAGTGGTGGGCCTGTTATTTCCTTGTCATAGAAGAGGGGGGAAGCTCATGTGTCTCTCTTCTCCCCATTTTATATGCAGCTAACAGCTGGAAGGGGAAAGAGAGGCACGGTGTAAGTGATAGAGCCACTGGTAAGGTGCCCATGTTTCTGTAAGGAAGTCACTGTGTCACAAAAATTTAAAAGAGAAAAAAGGCATGAAAGTAGAAGGGGGCCTAATTGAAAAGAAAGTGAAAAGGGATTAAGAGAAAGTAACATGAAAAAGATTATGTACACATTTGAAAAAGTCAAAATGAAAATGATTATCATGTACAATTAATATAATAGAAAAGTCAAATAAAATTATTCCCCAGAAGGAGTCAAGAAAATAAATGTGGCATGGTTTAATAGTTGCCTAAATTATTACCACATGTGTTTTGAATATCTTAAAATTTACCTTTTGTTTTTTGAGACAGGATCTCACTATGTAAACTTGACTTGGCCTGGTGCTCTATGTGCACAGCAGATTGGCCTCAAACTCAGAGATATCCATCAGTCTCTGCCTCCCAGTGCTATACACCACCTTAAATTTTCTAAATTACATTTTGATCGTGTGTGTGTGTGTGTGTGTGTGTGTGTGTGTCCCACTGTGTGCTAGTGAAGTGGAGAGGACGACTTGTAGGAGTAAGGTTTTCTGCCTCCATGTGAGTCTCAAGGATTGAATTCAAGTCAGGGTGGGTGGCAGGTGCTTTAATCGCTGAGCTGTATCAACCAGCCCCCAAACTGACCTATTTTTTAAAAGAAGCATGGTATACAGAGTTTAATTATTACTATTAGTGACTATTTTCTGATCATTGCTATTTGTTTTGTACTGTAATTATGATTTAGTCATTTATTATTGAGGCTGGGAAGATGGCTAAGTGGATAAAAGCCACTTGCTTTGGAAAAATAAGTACCAGAGTTTGAATCTTCAGTCAGCACCCAAGTAAAAAAGCCTGCTGTGGTTTCAAGTACCTGTTGCTCCATTGGGTCACTCTTGTAATAGCCCACTCCCTGTTCTGGGAGGTGAACACTGGAGAATAACACAGTGAATGTGAGGCGAATACTTGTTAAATAGAGTGACACACTCTCTAACCTAGACTGACCTAGAATTTAAGGCGACCCTCTGCCTCAGCTTTATCAGTTCTGGGATAGAAGTCAGCCCTCATGTCTGGCTGATGACTTCAATTTTTTTTTAATTATAAAATAAAAACAGTGAAGCATTTAGAAGCATCCAGAGTGTATATTTTTGAAATGTTTTATATGCATATATGCTTATATTTATGTATCATTATGTGTTTTGTCAACTCATGATTTTGTGTTAAATGTTATTAGTATTTTTTTGTTGTTCTTCCTCTTGAGAATGGTGGAATATAAGAATCCATTAGATAAACTTGCAGCTTACGTGGATTTTGCTAAGGCAAGTACATTTCAGGGATCACTAGTCTTTTACTTAAGTGAGAACAGTCCTTGACTGAATCTGGAAAGATACCTGCCATAGCTCAGGTAGCCTCAAAGCGTCTCAGTAAACACAGCATATATGCTACACTTTCAATAAGGTAGCATCATTTCTGTTTGACTGGAAGAAAATATAAAGTAGAGGCTGCAGTAGAGAATAACAATTAACATTATTTTTAAAAGAATGTTTAAGACAAAGTCTCCTTATGTTGCTGAGGCTAGCCTGGACTTTACTATATAGTCTTGGCTTCAAACTTTTTCTTCAGCTTCCCAAGTGTTAGGATGATAAGCAAGACCCACCATTCCTGGTTCTATTCTGATCTTAATCATACCAACTCTTAATTTACACTTAGCCAACTTAAGATCAATGGTCTGAAGAAATAACAGTTTTGTTAGCTCTGCATGTTGGTAATCAAGATTTTTTTTTTTTTTTTTTTTTTTTTTTTTTTTTTTTTTGTGGAGTCCAGTAAGAGTAGCTTGCCTTTGTTTTGCAATGAATAGGGAATCAAATGCTGTGTGTGTTTTAAGCTGCAGGAAATGCAAAAGAAATTCTGCAGTGTTGTTTTTGGTGGTCCAATAAATCTCCTAGTCCTATTATTCAGCTGTATACTCTGAAAGAAACATTCAAATCATTTTTCAAATCATTTGATTTTTGTGACCGCAAGATTAAAACTACAGGTTTAATCAAATACCCTTCTCCAGGTAATTGCCCCTTCTTTCGCAGGTTGTCATAGGGCAACAATCAGGAAAGCAGGACTTCCTACACAGGTCTATTGGTTTCCTTCTGAGGGAACATTCAAACAAAACAAGGTAGACCTTGAAGAGCCTCTTGCAACCTTGGAGTAATACATTACTTTTGCCCATCTATACTGTATGCATAAGAACAGTTCACACTCTGGGGACACGGTGTGGGTACCAAGTTGTTTTATTTAGCAAAGAGAAGCTTTGCACCCTATCTACTACACAGTTGATAGCTTTGGGACATTATTCTTGTCACTTAATATATTTTTATGCATACTTATGCTTATATACTGTTTGGGATCCCAAACAAGTATTGTTGCCTTGATACCATTCTTGAAAATAAAAATCACTATTGCTCTGTAGTAGAGCTTGACATCAGGGATGGTGATTCTCCCAGACATTCATTCATTGTTAAGAATTGTTTTCACTCAGACTTGAGCTTTGTACAAGGAAATAACAATGGATCAATTTGCATTCTTCTACATGCTGACCTCCAGTTGAACCAGGACCATTTGTTGAAAATGCTGTTCTTTATCCACAGGACAGTTTTAGCTCCTTTGTCAAAGATCAAGTGACCATAGGTGTGTACATTCATTTCTTGATCTTCAATTCTATTCCATTGATCTTCCTGCCTGTCTTTGTACCAGTAACATGCAGTTTTTTTTTTGTTTTTTTTTTATTTTATTTTATTTTTTTTTTTTTATCACTACTGTACTTTAGTACAGTTTGAGGTCAGGGATGGTGATTCCCCCAGAAATTCTCTTATTGTTGAGATTAGATCTTTATATCCTGGGGTTTTTTGTTATTCCAAATGAGTTTTCAAATTGCTCTTTCTATTTCTATAAAGAATTGATTTGGAATTTTGATGGGGGATTGCATTGCATCTGTAAATTGCTTTTGGCAAGATGGCTATTAGTGGATAAAGGACCTTCATATAAAACCAGATACACAGCACTAATAGAAGAGAAGGTGGGGAAGACCCTCGAATACCTAGGCACAGGGGAAAAGGTCCTGAACAGATCACCAATGGCTTATGCTCTAAGATCAAGTATTGACAAATGGGACCTCATAAAATTGTAAAGCTTTTGTAAGGCAAAGGACACTGCCAATAGGACAAACCAGCAAGCAACAGATTGGAAAAAGATCATTACCAATCCTACATCTGATAGAGGGCTAATATCCAATATATAAAAAGAACTCAAGAAATTAGACTCCAGACAACCAAATAACCCTAATAAAAATGGAGTACCAAGATAAACAAAGAATTCTCAACTGAGGAAACTCGAATGGCCAAGAAGCACCTAAAGAAATGTCCAACATCCTTAGTCATCAGGGAAATGCAAACCAAAATAACCCTGAGATTCCATCTCACACCAGGCATAATGGCTAAGATCAAAAACTCAGGTGACAGTAGATGCTGGTGAGGATGTGGTGAAAGAGGAACACTTCTCCATTGTTGGTGAGATTCCAAGATGGTGCAACCACTCTGGAAATCACTCTGGTGGTTCCTTTGAAAATTGGATATAGCAGTATCTGAGGACCCAACTATATCACTCCTGGGCATATAGCCAGAAGGTGCTCCAACATATAACAAGGACATATGCTCCACTATTTTGAGTAACAAAATTCTCAAGGGAGCAAATATGGAGACAAAGTGTGGGACAGAAACTGAAGGAGGGGCCAGCTGGAGACCATTACACCTGGGTATCCATCTCATGTGCAGTTACCAAAGGTAGATGCTGATATGGATGTCAGGAAGTGCATGCTGACAGGAGGCTGATATAGCTGTCTCCTTAGAGGTCTGCCAGAGCCTGACATAGTCAGAGGTGGATGCTCACAGCTAACCATTGAACTGATCAAGGGGTTCCCAATAGATGAGTTAGAGAGAAGGAGCTGAAGGAGCTGAAAGAGTTTGTGGCCCCATGAGGAGAGCAACAATACCAACTAACTAGAGTTCCCAGGGTCTAAACCACCAGCCTAGGAGCACATAGGAAGGGACACATGGCTTCCAGGTATATATGTAGGGAAGGATGGCCTTGTTGGGCATAGGTGGGAGAGGAGATCCTTGGTTCCATTAAGGCTAGGTGCCAAGTATGGAGGAATTAGAGGGTGGGGAGGTAGCAGTTGGGGGTAGGTGGGAGCACATCCTCATAAAGGCAGGAGGAGGGGTGATGGTATAGGGTGTTCTTGGGTGGCGTGCGGTATGGTGTAAGGGGATAGCATCTGAAATCTAAATAAAATATACAATAAAAAGAATTGTTTTCACTATTCTGGATTTTTTGCATTTAGAGATGAATTTGAGAATTGTTTTTTCCATGTCTTTGAAGAATTGTGTTGGGATTTTTATGAGGATTGCATTGAATCTGTAGATTGCATTTGGTAGGATGGCCATTTTTATTATGTTAATTCTGCCAATCCATGAGCATGGGAGATCTTTCCATTTTCTGAGAACTTCTTTAATTTTTTTTCTTGAGAGATTGAAGTTCTTGTCATACAGATCTGTCACTTATTTTGTTAGAGTTACCCCAAGGTATTTTATATTATCTGTGGCTATTGTGAAGCATGCCATTTCCATAATTTCTCTCTCAGCCTGTTTATCATTTGTATAAAAGAAGGCTAGTGATTTATTTGAGTTAATTTTATATGTGGCTACTTTATTGAAGATTTTTTTATCAGCTCTGGTAGAATTTTTGGGGTCACTTATGTATACTATCATATCATCTGCAAATAGTGATACCATTTTTTCTTTTTTGCCAGAAGATCCCCTTCATCTCTTTTTGTTTTCTTATTGTTCTAGCTAGCAGTTTTAGTACAATATGGAATAGATATGGAGAGAGTCGGCATCTTGTCCCAATTTTAGTGGGATTTCTTCAAGTATCTATTCATTTAATTTGATATTGGCTCTTGGTTTGTAGTAAATTGTTTTTATTATGGATAGGTATGGGCCTTGAATTCCTGTTCTTTCTAATATTTTAACATAAAATGATATTGTATTTGTTAAATGGTTTTTCTACATCTCAGGAAATGATCATGAGATTTTTTTGAGTTTGTTTATATAGTGAAATACATTAATAGATTTTTGTATATTGTACCAACCTTCCATCTCTGGGATGAAGCCTACTTGATCATAGTGAATGATGGTTTTGATGTGTTCTTCGATTTTGTTTGCAAGACTTTCTTCCAGAGGCCCCGAGTTTAATTCCCAGCAACCATACAGTGGCTCACAACCATTTGTAAGAGGATTGGATGCCCTCTTCTGGTGTGTCTGAGGACAGCTACAGTGGACTTGTCATATATATAAAATAAATAAAATATTTTTAAAAGAATTTTCTTGAGTATTTTTGCATTGATATTCATAAGTTAGATTGGTCTGAAGTTTGTTTATTTTTATTGGTTCTTTGTGTGGTTTAGGTATCAGAGTAATTGTGACTTCATAGAAGTAGTTAGGTAGTGTTCCTTCTGTTTCTATTTTATGGAATAGTTTGAGGATATTGGCACAGGTCTTCTTTAGAAGTCTGGTAAAATTCTAGACTCAGTCCATCTGGCCCTGGGCTTTTTGTTTTTTTGGTAAGGGAGGTTTTTAATAACTTCTTTTATTTCCTTATGGATATGGGCCTGTTTAGATAGTTTACCTGCTTTGATTTTACTCTGGTATGTGGTATCTGTCTAGAAAAGTATCATTTCATCTAGATTTTCCAGTTTTGTTTTGTATAGGCTTTTGTATTAGTATTTGATGATTTTTGAATTTCTTCCATTTCTGTTGTTATGTCTCCCTTTTCATTTCTAATTTTGTTAATTTAGATACTGCCTCTGGGTCCTTTAGTTAGTTTGGCTAGGGGCTTATGTATCTTGTTGAGTCTCACAAAGAATAAGCTTTTGGTTTTATTGATTCTTTGTATTGTTCTCTTTGTTTCTATTTGCTTGATTTCTGCCCTGATTTTGACTGTTTCCTGCCATCTACTCCTCTTGGGTGAGTTGGCTTCTTTTTGTTCTAGAGCTCTCTGGTGTGCTGTAAAGTTGTTAGTTTAATATCTCTCCAGTTTCTTTACCAGGGCACTTAGTGCTATGAATTTTCTTTTTAGCACTATTTTCATTGTATCCCATAAGTTTGGATATTATGTGTCAACATTTTCATTAAATTCCAGGAAGTCTTTTAATTCTTTATTTATTTTTTCCCTGACCAAGTCATCACTAAGTAGAGAGTTGTTCAATTCCCATGAGAATGTGGACTTTTTATTTTTATTTTATTTATTTATTTATTTATTTATTTATTTATTTATTTATTTTGCTATTATTGAAGACCAGCCTTAGGCCATGGTTATCTGATAGGATGAATGGGATTACTTCAATATTCTTGTATCAGTTGACAGTTGTTTTGTGACCAATTATATGGACAATTTTAGAGAAGGTACCATGAGGTTCTGAGAAGAAGGTGTATTCTTTTGTTTTAGTGTGAAATGTTATGTAGATATCTGTTAAATCTATTTGGTTCATAACCTCTGTTAGCTTCACTAGGTCTCTGTTCAGATTCTGTTTTAATGACCTGTCTATTGGTGACAATGTGGTTTTAAAGTCTCCCACTATGATTGTGTAGTGTTCAGTGTGTTTTGAGCTTTAGTAAAGTTTCTTTTATAAAAGTGGGTGCCCTTGAATTTGGGGCATAGACTAGGGGAAAGTTCATAATTGTGACTTTCTCGTGGTAGATTTTCCCTTTAATGAATATGAAGTGTCCTTCCTCATCACACTTGATACCTTTAGGTTGAAAGTCTATTTTATTGGATATTGGGATGGCAACTCTAGCTTATTTCTTGGGATCATTTGCTTGGGAAACCTTTTTACATCCTTTATTCTGAGATAGTGTCTATTTTTTGTTATTGAAGTGTGTGGTATTGGTACAGGCACAGACAAGTTGATCAATGGAGCAGAATTGAAGACCCAGAAATAAAATTGCACACTTATGCACTTTGACTTATTTGATCTTTGACAAATAAGCCAAAAATATACAATGGAAAAGAGAAGGCATCTTCAATAAATGGTGCTGGTCTAACTGTCTGTCTGTATGTAGAAAAATGAAAATTGACCCATATGTGTCACCTTGCACAAAGCTCAAGTCTAAGTGGATCAAGGACCTCAACATAAAACCAGACACACTTAATCTAATAGAAGCAAAAGTGGAAAAGAGCCTTGAATTTATTGGCACAGGGGAGAATATCCTAATCAGAACTCCAATAGCTCATGGTCTAAGATCAAGAATTAATAAACAGGACCTCATTAAGCTGGAAAGCTTCTGTAAGGTAAAGGACATTTTGGATAAGACAAATTGGCAACTTAAAAATTGGGGGAAATATCTTCAGTAACCCCACATACAATAGAGGGATAATATCCAAAATATATGAAGAAATCAAGAAGCTAACCATCAAAAATCAAACTTATTCAAAAAAATGGGGTATAGAACTAAACAGAGAAATCACAACAGAGGAATCTCGAATGGCTGAGAAGCACCTAAAGAAATGTTCTTAGTTCTTAGTGATGTGAGAAATGCAAATCAAAATGACCCTGCGATTCCACCTTAGACTAATCAAAATGACTAAGATCAAAACCTCAGGTGACAGCACATGTTGGCAAGGATGTGGAGACTGCTGGTGGGATTGCAAACTGGTACAACCACTCTGGAAATCAATCTGGAGGTTCTGCAGAAGATTGGAAGTAGATATACCTGAAGACCCAGCAATACCACTCTTGGGAATATACCCAAAAAATGCCTCACCATGCCACAAGGGAACATGTTCTACTATGTTCGTAGTGGCACTGTTTGTGATAGACAGAAGCTGGAAACAACCCAGATATTCCATGATAGAAAAATGGATAGAGAAAATGTGGTTCATTTACACAATGGAATACCATTCAGCTATTAAGAATTAGTACATCCTGAGTTTTGCAGGCAAGTGGATGGAACTAGAAAATATCATCCTGAGTGAGGTAACTCAGACTCAAAAGGACATGCATGTTATGTACTTACTTACAAGTGGATATTAGCCAAAAAAGTACAGAATACCCAAGATAGAGTTCACAGAACTCAGAAAGTTCAAGAAGCTGAAGGGCCTAAGTAAGGGCACCTCATTGCCACTTGAAAGGGAGAAGAAAGCAATCACAAAGGAGGAGGCAGGGAGGGACCTGGGAAGGAGAGGGGACAAGGAGGCAGGGGTGTAGAAGAGGAACATGATGCAGTATTGGATGGAGGTAAAGGACTGAAGCCCTGAGGTCCAGCAGAAAGAATGGAAACAGGCAACCTCAGCAGGTATGAGGTTGGGGCGACTCCATGAATGTACCAGAGACCTGGGAGATGAGAGACTATCAGAACTCAAAGGGAGGGACCTTAGATGAAATGCCCTACAGTGGGGAGGGGGAACTTGTAGAGCTCACCTCCAGCAGGAAAACAGGGCATCCATCAAGTGAGGGAAGGAGTTGCTATCCCACAATCAAAACTCTGACCCGTAATTATTCCTGTCTTAAAGAATTACAGGAATGGAGACAGAGAAGAGCCTGAGGAAAAGACAGTCCAGCAACAGGCCCAAAGTGGATCCAACTCAAGGGGAGGTCCCAAGGCCTGACACTATTACTGAGGCTATGGAGTCCCCAAAAAAGATACCTATCATGATTGCCCCCTGAAAGACTCAACAAGCAGCTGAATCAGATGTAAAGATTTGCACCCAACCAACGGTCAGAAGCTGCTGACCCCTGTGTTGAATTAGAGAAAAGCTTAAAGAAGCTAAAGAGGAAAGCAACCCTGTAGGAGGACCAACAGTCTCAATTAACCTGGATCCTTGTGATCTCTTAGACACTGGACCACCAACCAGGCAGCATATGCCAGCTGATATGAGGCCCCCAACTCATATACAGCAGACGAATTCTGGGTCTGTGTTCAGTCAGAGCAGATGCATCTGATTGTCAAGAGAATGAAGGCTTCAGGGAATTTAGAGGTCTGGTGGGGTAGGGGTGGTAGAGACATCCCTGTGGAGACTTGAGGGTGGAGAGAAGATATGGGATGTGGAACAGTCAGATGGTGGACCTGGAGGGAAATAAAATCTAGAGTGTAAATAAATAAATAAATAAATAATGAAAATCAATGTGTTTAAGGTACTTGTTTGGGGAAGGTTTCATTAACATTGCAAAAAACTTTGGTGGAACTATTAGTATGATTTCATGTGCTCTCCTGAGGGTTTTGCTCCTTAGATATAAATATTTACTACTCTAAAACAAATATTAATATTTAATATTCTACAGCATAATTATAATGTTTAGAATTGTTACCAAACCAAGAAAGCTATAGAAGTAGAATTTTCACATTATTCTCTCCATTATGAAAATACTATCCTACTATTAAACATACCAAGTACAATGTTTTCACAAATCTTTATTCTTTGTATTCCTATTTTCAGAATAAAAATAGTGAACATAATTTTTCTCCTGTTTCTTTGTTTATAAAACTCCTTCCTGAAAGAGACCCAACTATTCAATTCCATGAATGCCTAATTACAGCCCTACTAGATGTACAAGTGATGAATTTAACTGATGAAAATTCATGCAGACTATCAGAAAGAATAGGGATATAATATACCTTGATCTATCACAGTTTATGTTTTTCTTCTCCTTGAGAGGTAATTTGAAGCTGTGCTTGCATAACATAAAGACAATGCGTTAAAGTATTGAAGAAGACAATTACCATAGTAATTGTTTTGACTATGAACCAAACAAAGACAAATAATCACATTTCACTGTATGGATGAACTCAGCACAACTTTATATCTATTCATTGAGTGCATACAACTTATCAGGAAAAATATCAAACTCTGAAACTCTGAAGGGATATGGCATATAATGCATTTTAGTTTCCAGTCCCGGATGGAAGATAGATGTGCATCCAAATAATATTACACACTGCAACATGTCCTCTTTGGTTGCACACAGAGCTAGTTGGAAGAAAAACAGGCTCTGAGAGGTGAGTCTCAGTTACAAGGAAAGGTGAGATTAGACCTGCCCTTTTTTTTTTCTGTCCAAGGGTCATAAAGTGTATAAGCCAAGAGAAAAATGGTTTTCAGATCAAACAATTTAATGCTTCTACTGATGTCAGAGTTTCAGGGGGAATACGGAAAGGAAAAAAAAAAAGCATCCAGCAAAATACATGTGGATCAAGGGTAGAACTTCGCATTTAAATGGATCAAAGTTGATTTGATTCTTGATGTCAGTGTGGATAATAAAACAAAAATCGGGATTTGCATTTTACTGGTGTAATTGCTCCAAATGTAACAGTGACATAGTGGATTGAAGATACCACATTCACTGCCAAAAGTGTGTTGATTTTCAATGAGAAAAGATTCAAAAGTCACTCTCTCTAACCTATTTTGAAACGTTCAAGGTAATATTAATAATAGTCTTAATGTAGACAGCTTGACAGAATTGAAAATTTAGTAACACTTAAGCCATGATAACATTTTTTTTCCTTGCTTCTTAAGAAGTTGTTGCCTTTGCCACTGAGTGCTTGGTAGAGTTGAGTGAACCACTGTCATCTTGTAGTCTTGCTTTTGGTTCTTGCTCAGGAATGTGTAGGACCTACTGGCTTTTAAAAATTAGTGTTATAGACATATATAAAGATACTTCTATCTATAAGACATAAACACCCTTCATGCTTTGGGGTAATGAGTAAACTAAAGGTAAATTTTCATTTGGTTAAAAGTGACCAGAACTAGACTTGGAATAAGAAGTTCAGAGTATAGGAAGAGGATAACTGTGTTGTTCTTTGTTTATATTATTTTTGAAAGGACAATGATTTTAGCACATCTCAAAATTTAAATCTCAACATTATTATGTGGTAATTTCCATGGATTCTTCTTACTTTTGGCAGACTAATTTACATGTACTCTTTTTTTGCTTCCTCTGAAGTCTTCAACAGGCAATGACATGTTAAAATCAGAGACACTAAGACTATTTTTGAAGTTTGTGTTTTTAAAAATAAATAATATTCAATAATACTAAAAGATCTTACAAAGCCCTGGAGGTAAGAAATATATAATATATGTATATATACATATACATATATGTATATGTATATATATGTGATTTAAGCATTGTGAGACTGCCCCAGTGTGTTCAACAGTGTTTCCTGAAATTCAATCCTAAGCATCTACATGGCATGTTAAGTCTTGTGTCTACCTGGCTAGTTGTCCTCTGTTCTGCATATATGTGTAATAGCATACATACACACCTCTTATAGAAACAGTAAATAAACCTGAAAGAATAAAGCCTTTCATTCTAAATGTAATAATTATGGATACTGTTTTAAGGCCTTAATCTTGTAAATAGTGCTTACTATTGAGTAAGAGTTCAATAAATGTTTTATGCATTTAATACTGAATGAAATACATATAGGAAATTCACATCCTTAAAATATTTATTTTAACAGGTAGCTGAATTTTTTCATAACCATTGGATCTATCAAGCTTGATTAAAATTTAAAACAAACCAAACAAGATATGTCCTGTACTATTTTACAAGTTAGTATTCTCGGATGAGGATTCACACTTTCACATCCTATTTCTGTGATGCCATTTTAATTACATGTCACTGCCTATACAATGGGTTCATGAGTGATTATGCCTACAGGAGCATTTGGCACTTGATGGGAGGAGGACAGAAGGATATTTCAAATTTATTATGACTTACTCAGGCACTATGCATAGCATTCTTGAACAAGGACTGCATTATTGTCAACTTGTCACTCAAACTAATTCCTGACCCATCACAAGAGTTTTCTTGACAGCACACTAGGTAAGAAAATTATGCTCTGTTCAGAAGGTCAACGGTGTGATTTAAAGACAGAAAGAAATGAGGAGTGGATCATACTGTGTACAGCGAAGAAGTAACTGGATCTTGCTCATAGGGAAGGGTGAAGGCCTAATGATGAGAAAAGAGGAAGAGGAAGAGAAATGATACAATGCCCTTGGTAGGAACAAGCATTCATCATTGAAAAACAATGTAACTTTTGTATTCTGTGCATTTAGGTAAGTTTTCCATTCATAGTTGGCAAACTGTTAAGTCTTCCTGATATCTTAAGTAAATATGTCTTGTGTATTTTACAAAAGATAATGTCAGTCTATTTTCCACATGTTGGCGTGACTATTTAGATTAACTGCAGTTGTCCCAGTAAAAGTGAAATTATCTAGGCTAACATGAGGCTACATGTGTGCAGACAGCCAGGAAACCAACCCAGATCACCACATCATTCCCATCTTACAAATAATGAAAAAGAAGCATGTTTATAATTTCATCAAGTATTCACTAAGTAAAAATCAAACTATCATACTTTCAACAAATGTATTTTCAAGGGTTACATTGTGGATTCCCTGAGATAAAACAAGAGAGAGAAAAGTGCAAGCATTTTAAAAGAAAAAAAAATGATCTTAAAAGAGAAATATAAGACTTTAAAGAGAAATTTCTAACTTACTAGTGTTCTCTGTTCCCTTCATCCTGGCCAGTACTTAAAAAATAGAATATGATACTAATTAGATAGAGTTTTCGCAAGATGAAACACTGAGAAATACTTAGTGGCTGAGAAATACTTAAAAGTATTACCATCCCAAGCCAACGGACACATGAAAATTAAAATTCTCTTAGGATTACATTTTATCCCAATCAGGATAACCAAGATTAATGAAACAAATATGAACTTCTTCAAGATACAAGTACTTTAATTTGCCTGCCATTAAGAAAGAAAAGTCTTCAGGACTCAGTATACTTTACTCCTGTCTTCCACATCTAGCTTTTAATTAATTAGTAAATTGTCCTTTAATGTTTGAGTAGTCCTAGCAAAAATTCTTAACTGTTTGAAAATGACTGCTTATTTGGATCTTATGAATGATGAGATACTATCAACATAAAGACAATTTATATTTTGTTTAAAATGTAAAGAACATGAGACTCGTTGAGGAGGTCTTGGTGGTTTTAAAATGGCAATTCAGTTTGGAATTTGGTGAAAGCAAAATGCCTGGCCAAATGTCAAGTGCCCATGAACTCTCAAGTTTCCATTTATGAAACAATTTTCAACACAATATCTACCTACACAATAGTAATTTTACAAATCCTTTCAAAATTTATTTAAAAACTTTTTTTGTTAAACTATTTTATTTATTTACATTCCAAATTTTGTCTCACTTTTTGGTCCCTCCTTTCCGAGTTCTTCATCCTATCCTCTCTCCTTTTTGTTTCTGAGAGGGTGTTTCTCCACTCACTCCACTACCCCTCACCTCACTCCCACCAGCATTCCCCTTCCCTGGGGCATCAAAAATTCTTTAGTATTAGGCTCATCCTCTGCCATTGAGGTCAGACAAAGCAGTTCTCTGCTACATGTGTGTTCGGTGACATGGATCAGTCCAAGTATACTCTTGTTTGTGGCTTAGTTTCTAGGACTTCTAAAGGCTCTGGGTTATTTGATACTGTTGTTCTTTCTATGGGGTTGCCATCCACTTCAGCAGATTCAGTTCTTTCTCCAACTCTTCCACAGGGGTCCCAGACCCCACTCCAACGGTTGGCTGTAAGTATATTCATCAGACTCAATCATCTGCTGGTAGAGCATCTCGGAGGACAGCTATGCTAATCTCCTGTCTTCAAGTACAACATGGCCTCAGTAATAGTGTCAGGGTTGGGTGCCTGTGCATTGAAGAATCCCAAGTTGGTCCAGACACTAAATGACTTTCCCTACGCTACTCCAGTTTTGTCCCTGCATTTTTTTTTTTAGACAAGGACAATTCTGGGTCAAAAATATTGAAGTTAGGTCAGTGGCCCCATAACTCAACTGGGGGCCATGTCTGTCTACTGGAGATGGTCTTTTCAGGTTCCTTTCCATATCTCCACTGCTGGCCATTTTGGCTAACATTATCCCCATTAAGTTCTGGTGCCTTTCAAAATTTCAAATGAAGTGATAGATTTTGTTTATACCAGTTTTTAAGCCAGGATAAAGATAATGAGAGTCCTTGATATAAAAAGTTTGGTTAAGGAATTTATAAGGGTTACAGTATTAGGTATCTTAGATTAGAATGAAACTGCCCATTCTTTAAAATTCAATATTGCCATAAAGTTCATATTTACCATAAATAAAGCATCTCAAGTCAAGTCATGACTATACATACTCTAGCTTTCTTTTCATAAATGATAGGTGATCAAACTCTGGTCTTTAAGATTGTCCAGCAAGCTTTTTATAAATTGACCTATAGATTTCTTCACTTTTGAACCCCCACACCTTTAAAATCTTAACTTTATTTCCAGTACAACCACTTGTCCTTGGCCAATGAGGAATTTTCTTACTTATGGCCCAATTATATCATGACATTTATGTGCTTAGATGAAAAGAGACTCTTCTAGTTATTTATGTATCATCTTATATGAAGATTTTGTAATATTAGTAGAGTGTTGAATGCAAGACATAATTTGGGTTTTTTTTGTTGGCATATTTGTTACCACAGATATGGACTTATTTTCTCATAATATGAGCACTATTTGGTGTGTTAATGATAAATTATACACATTATAGAGAGTTTACCATAGAAATTAGTTTTCAAATGAAAGTTGCTTAAATACACCTGCTTACCTGTTCTTCAAATGCTGTGTGTGATTGAAAGTTGTAATCAAGTTTGTCATGCTCTGATCTTGCAAACATGCCTGCTCTTCAATGTCACTTTCCATATGATGACTGATGAAACAAACATAGTTCTTAAAGGAATACTGTGCAGTAGCTTTTGCCATTCTATTGTAAAAGCTAAATTGGCTAGCGTCAGGCCAATGGATATCACTGGGCAGTGGAGCCCCTCTTTAATACAATAAATCAAATTTCTTTCAGTCACCATGTACTCTCCTTTTTCTGTTTACTATTGAGTTTATTCTTTACTACTTTCAAAGTAGCAAATTTGACCATAGCTCATGTTTGTGATACTAATTTTAGAAAAAATAATTACCAGATCCCGAAAATGTGATGTATACATTTTCAGGTCATGCTTCTATGTAAAACCAAGAGTAACTGCCTCATTTAATGTAGTCTTGAATATGCAACAATAATTGTATAATTGAATAATTGTAAAAGAGTAAAAGAGATTTCAAATATCATGGTTATCTATGACCCATCAATAAATTGAAATTTTATTTAAGTTCTAGGATCTATTGACTGTGATTTCCTGTTAATTTTCCAATTGTTACATAATTTTGTCTACTTTAGAATATTTTAATTTTCTAGAAATTAGCTGGAATTTGCTTCATATTATTTTTATTTATTTGCCTTATTCTTTCGCATAGCATGGCATCAAGTATATAACTACTTCTAATCACATTTGTATAAGTAGTATCTGCAAAATTAATACATTGAATCTTTTATTTCTAATATTAAGTTGAATATTTAATGAAAGTGCTTCTTAATTCCTTGATATTCTTAATATTCATTTTGATATTTGTTATTCTTAGTTACTAAAAATCACAGATAATTAATAAATAATAATTAATATACAATTGTATAATTTTATGCTTAAGGCTTTTAAGATAAGTTTTCTGAATAGTGTGTAAGATACTTTACTGAAGTTTAGCTTAATAATATTACATTTCATTCATTTTTTAATGTTTAAATACAGCTACTTCTTTCAGTTATTGTCTCAAGACTATTATCCATTGAATGAGGCTCCATTGGATAGACAAGGAGGGTTATTTATTTTCTCCCATTGAGTAGGATGCTAAGTCTCTTTCAAGAGGTAACATTAAAGTTTTAAAGTCACAATTATATGTAAAGTCCAGAAGAACTGGGTTATTTGATGTGGTCTTCAATATACAACATTATGTAATTATAAGACATCTTGGTTTTCTGTCACCTGCCCACCACTTGAAAGTTTATATCTGTTGTAACTACTAATATCCATTAAAAGATTCATGTTTCGTCACATAAATTTAATATAGAGGTAATCTCCAATACATATTACCTAACAATGCTACATTTCTACTAAGCAAGGCCAAAGTGATTCTGTGTAAGATAGATGACTCAAGGGGATCTAGAGCATGAAAAGACAGTTTTTCCCATGAATGTAGAACCTTGGGATTTTCAAATGTTTTATCATATTACAGACATGAATATACATTATAATCTTCTGAAAGTGAATAGAAAAAAGTTCATTGACTTGAAATTTGTCAGTTGACATTTTAACCTGATGTCCACTATAACCATATAGAAAACAAACAATGAAGTTCTTTTATTATCTGTTTGATTGCTTTTTTAATTAGAGATTTTCAAAATGTTTAGATATATTTTGTTTTGAGATTAATGTAATCATATTTTTTTTTTTTTTTTTTTTGAGACAGCGTTTCTCTGTGTAGTCCTGGCTGTCCTGGAACTCACTCTGTAGACCAGGCTGGCCTCAAACTCAGATATCCACCTGCCTCTGCCTCTCAAGTGCTGGGATTAAAGGCGTGTGCCACCACTGCCCGGCCATTAATCACATTTCTATCCCTAGTTTTAACCCCAAATCCTTCTATATATTCCTTTCTGTTCTCTTTCCAGTTCTTAGTCTCTTCTAAAGTTATTGCAAGTGTGTCTCTCTCTCTTTGTGTGTGTATATATATATTTATATATATACACTATATGCAGAGTATTGTGTGCGCATGTTTTTATTTATAAATATAACCTGTTAAGTATATTTAATGCAATTATATGTATGTTTTGGGGACTGATCACTTATCACTGGACAACAAGTTAGTGTACCCTTCCCTGAGGAAGGCCACATATATGGTTCCCAGCTTACCTCAGTTGCCTATAGTTTTTTTTGTAGGGTTTATCTTTTGTATATATTAAGCTCAGAATAATAGTAATTGCACATTTCTATTATTTCATCATTTGACTCATATAGATTGCACCAATCATGCTATATGGCAAATGTGTCCAAAGCTAAACCCCTCATCACAGTTTGTGTTTATATTACAGTATGGAAAAACCATGAGCTTTCTTTAATTTCTTGATATTGGGTATTTTAAATTTAACTGCAGCACATTGTTATGTCTTGCTTATGTCACACTGACAATGGCAAGATTCAGGTAATGCACTTCTGGCAAAAATAATCACAAAACCATATTACACTCTTCAGAGCACCATGCTGGGTTATACATATGACTATTTCCATTATGTACAGAGTTCCATTTAATTCTTTGATTAAAATAGCAAATGGCAGGTGGTCAACATAAGTCACTATTTTTCCTTCTCTAAACAATTTAAATCTATTTCACTTTCTCCTGCATTAGAAATTTAATTAATTAAGTAAAGATGGATGTTTTTTAATCTAATGGATATTGATTTACATTATATTTGAAATGACAAATAGTAGTTTAAAAAAAACTTTTCCTCTTTTATTTTAGCACATAATTGGGCCTAGACCTTCATTAATGCCAGGCCAACTCTGTATACTGGGTTAAATGCCCCAACAACTCTTTCCAAAATTCTCAGTGTTTGTGTGTTTCTTATTGATTTGCTTATACATGAGAAAAATCACATTCTAGTTGAAAAGCATTTTTGATATGGGTTCCAGAAGTTTCAGTTCATAATCAGTTGACTTCATTCTGTAGAGATGTTGTGAGACAGAACATGAGCATGTGATCCACAGTGTACACCTGAGGAAACAACATAAGTCGAGAAAGTCAGGAAGCACAGACAGAAACATGGCCAGTGTCAAACATATACTTCATTAAAGTCATTTTAATGGCTTCTTCCAACTAGGCCTTGTGTCTTGAAATTTTCAGTATTAAATTTCAGAAATTAAAAGTAAATTTTCTTTTCTTATACTTTTTCTTTTCTTTCTTGTATACAGCTTGTGACCAACCTTTCAATGAAATGACATTTTGCATGGCATTCCAAATCTAAACTCTAACTCTGAAATTTGAGAAATTCTTTGCTTATTAGTATAACAGTAATTTCAACTTCATTTTGTGATTTTTGAACTTCTGTACTAAAAGTACTTGCAAGGCAACTGTTGCTTATTTTTGTGACAACCTGAGTTTAGAAGTCAACAAAGCTTTACCAGTGTGTTCATTGAAGACAAGTAGCTCAATCATGAACTGCACGGCAGACAAAATATGTGTGTGTGTGTGTGTGTGTGTGTGTGTGTGTGTGTGTGTGTGTATTAACATGCATGCACAAATGCATAAAAGTGATGAAGTCATTTTTATAATTATTTTTTATTTCCCAATCAGTAATAATATTGAACTCACACTGCTGTCTCACATTATAATATAAACAAACAAAATTCACTATAGTTTTCCGAATTATAACTCTAGTTTTCAGTGTTACAAACCTGCTTCTTTATTGGTTATTTTATTTATTTACATTTCAAATGTTATCCTGCTTCCCAGTTTCCCCTCCACAAATGCCCAGTCTCTTCCCTATCCCCTTGCTTCTATGAGGGTGCAACCCCAACCCACTCCCACCTCACTGCCCTAGCATTCCCCTATGCTAAGTCTTTGAGCCTCCATAGGACCAAAGGACTCCTCTCCCACAGATGCCAGATAAGGCAGTTCTATGCTACATGTGCATCTGGAGCCATGGGTTCCTCCATGTGTACTCTTTGGTTGGTGGTGTATGCTGCCTGGTTGATGACTCAGTGTCTGAAAAATCTCAGAGTTCCAGGTTAGTTGAGACTCTTGGTCTTCCTATGAGATTGCGTTTCTCCTCAGCTTCTTCCAGACTTTCCCTAATTCAACCACAGGGATCCCTGACTTCAGTCCAATGGTTGGGTGTAAGTATCTGCATCTGTCTCAGTCAGATGCTTGTTAGGCCTCTTTGGAGGACAGTCAGGCTAGGCTCTTGTCTGCAAGCACACTATAGCATCAGTAATAGTGTAAGGCCTTGGAGCCTTCCCTTGAGATGGATCTCAAGTTTATCTGGTCACTGGAGAGCACCTTTCCCTCAATCTCTTCTTCATTTTTGCCCCTGCAGATCTTTTAGACAGGAACAATTCTACAACAGTGTTTTGACTCTTGGGATGGCAACTTCATTCCTCAGCTTGATACCCTGTCTGACTCTACAAGTTCTCTCTCCTCACTGTTGGGCATTTCATGTAAGATCCATCCCTTTGAGTTTTGAGAGTCTCTCTCTTCTCAGGTCTCTGGTACTTTCTAGAGGCTCCCCATCAGCCTCGCAACCCTGACGCTGCATATTTTGTTCATTCTGCTGGCCCTCTGGGCTTCTCTCCTGTTTCCTTGCCCACATACCTAAGCATGTTCTCATTTTTCTCTCTCCCACCCACATCCCTCTCTCCCTCTGCTTCCTGTGATTATTGTTTTCTTCCTCCCAAGTGGGTTTAAGGCATCCTCATTTGGCCCCTTCTGCTTGTTAAACCTACTTGAGTCCCATGGAATATATCCTAGGTGTTCTGTACTTTTTTGATAATATACATTTATTAGTGAGTACATACCATGCACATCCTTTTGATTATGAGTTACCTTACTCAGAATATTTTCTGATTCCATCTATATCTGTGAAACTCATGGAGTCCTCATTCTTAATAGCTAAATAGTATTCCAGTGTGCAAATGAACCACATTTTCTTTATCCATTCTTCATTTGTGGGACATCTGTGTTATTTCCAGATTTGGCTATAACAAATAAGTCCTCTATGAATATAGTGGAACACATGCCCCTGTGGTATGGTGAGGCATCTTTTGGGTATATACCCAATAGCTTGGTCTTCAGGTAGATCTATTTCCAGTTATGTAAGGAACCTCCAGAATGATTTCCAGAGTGGTTGTATCCACATCTTTGCCAACATGTGCTGTCAACTGTTTTGGATCTTAGATGTTGTGATTGGTGTATGGTGGAATCTCAGGGTTTTGATTCTCATTTCCCTGATGACTAAGGACTTTGAACATTTTTTAAGTGCTTCATGGCCATTCAAGATTTCTCTGTTGTGAGTTCTCTGTTTAGCTCTATACCCCATTTTCTGATTGGGTTGTGGTTCAAGCATCTCACCATAAAACCAGATCCACTAAATGTAATAGAAGAGAAAGTGAGTAAAAGCCTCAAATTCATTGGCTTGGGGCAGGGGAGGGGAATTCTTAAACAGAATGCCAGTGACTCAGGCTCATAGATTAAAAAAAAAAAGGAAAAATGAGACCTCATGAAATTGAAAAGCTTCTGTAAGACAAAAGATACAGACAATATAAAAATCTGCAATCTACAGATTGGAGAAAAATCTTTAGTATTTCCACATCCAACAGAGGGCTAATATTCAAAATACATAAAGAACTCGAGAACTAACTTTCAAAACCAAATTCAGAATAATTTTAATTTATTTATTGTAGCATTATATTCTGTTCTGAATATATCATTCCTATTTTTCCTTTCTTACTACCGTTAGCCACTTTCCATATTCCTGGATTATTAAAATTTTAATATATAAAACTAACATCTAGTATAGTCTACACAACAAAAGCTAGATTGTTGAGCAGTGAACTAGCAGGTGTCCACAGAAGTACTTCATCTCCTCATGATTTTCATTTCTATGGAAGATTCATCTTTGTTACATACATGCTAAAATCATGTCTTTCTCCTGTCTACTATATAAATCCTTAGGGAATGTCAACTTGACATTTATTTTACATACAGTTTAATTGCTGTTTTCTCTAAGAACAATCTCATTACTCAATCCTAGACAGAATTAATTTTCTTTCTCTACAAACTTTACATGAATTATCTTCTGTTAAAATTCTATATAAATCTTGACAACTATTTACTCTCTTCTTAGAATTCTTTTATTAAAATGAGAAAATGCTTCTTCATCTTTGTTTTCTAAGACTTGTCAAATCACGGGATATTACTGAATGAATGGATAAATGACAAATCAATAAAGCATTACATTCCAGAGAAGAAATTCAATATTCTATCATAATAAATATCATACATAATGCTGTTAAAAGGGAAGATGGTCTAAATGTTACATGAGGAACAGTGAATTTAATATTAGTTGAAAAAATTTCCCAGTAGTCATTGCTTTATTCAGTTGGGCATCTATTTACAATTACAACATCATTAGGAGTTTGTTCATGACTTTCAGTAGAGTTTAGGATAAACCTCCTATGGCAAGAGGGTAGAAAACATTAATTGTGGCCAAAAACCAGAATGCTGCTGCTGGCAAAAGATTAGATTACAAATAGAATATTAGCTTCCTTTCCCTACTCCTTGTCATGCAGAGGGAACCAATATTTTCTAGCTTACAGAAGAAATCAAAAGCTTGTGTCAGAAGAATGGTGAAATTGTAAAGCTATAAATCATATTTCAGACATAGAGACAAATTAAAGGATTGTCTTTTCTTTAATTTATTTCTATTTTGGAATGTTATAATGTCAACACAGGCTGCTTAATTAGGACACCCACGGGTCATATCAGAAAACAGAATAGAAGAGAAGAAAGGAGAAGTTTGTTAAAGAAAAATTACTTTTTAAAACATTGCTTCTTAATTCTTTTAAAAAAATGTACAATTTATCTGGATCATTTTTATCACTCTATTCATCCCCCTAATTATTTCCAGATTTATCTCATCCTGTTTAATTCTGATGATGATCATTGTGTTTAATTTCTTTTGTTAATAAGTCCTCAACCTATTTTATTTTTTGCCATTATACTGCTGGAATGTGGACACCTTATTTTGAGCCACACCCTTAAATTAACTCTTATCCCCCAGAAGTCATAGACTGTCCAGAGTTGCTCATTTAAAGTAAGGTAGTTTATGAAGCCAATCTGACTGCCTGTAAAAATGTCAATTGGAATGATATTGTGTAGGGTTCATGAGATGACACTTCAGAATCTTTTTGATGCATGTTCATTCCCACTTTATTCATAATATATAGGAAATGGAAACAACAATAATGTCCTTCAACTGCTTAGTGCATAATGAAAATGTATATATGCACAATGGATTAATATTCATCTTTACAGAAAACAAAACCATGAAGCTTGCATGTAAAGTAGAAAATATTATACTCAGTCTGCTAACCAGACCCTAACAAACAAATATCACAAACTTTCTATCATCAAGAGTTAATGTCTCCAAATCCTCTTATATGAGTATATAATGTAAAGTAACTGCAAAAAAAAAATCAGGTAAGCAAAACCAGAATTTGTGAATGGATATAGAGGGCAAAAACATGATATAAGTGATGTGAAATCTGAAATTAGAGAAATGAAGAAAAGCTTCAGTTATGGAAAGGGGTTGTCGATAAAGACTTACATAGAGAAAAAGGGGGAAATAACACTATTTTGTTAGAAAATCCAAGAAGAATGGTAATTTTTACATCAAATTAAATTTACACACACACACACACACACACACACACACACACACACACACACACAGGATCTTGATTTTTCAATTCCTGATTCTTTTGCCTTATCTTGCTAAATGTTGGCATTAGAGACTTGCATTATCCCCTCAGTTTATTTATGCACTAGCTAACTTGTTGATAGAGTTCAAGTTTCCTTTCAATATTCTCTTTTAGTTCTCTATGGAAAACTGATTTCCATGTCAGCTGCAGAAACCTATCTTCTTCTCGGAGAAAAAACTATTAACATGAGACTATTCATAACACAAATTAGTAGTCCAGAGTTGTCACTGACTAGTTCACATCTGGTACTTTCTTATCACATCATTTTCTTCTGTTTGCAATTCTAATTTCCTATATTCTATGAAGCCAAATGGTGTAAATTCTGACCACATAAATATCTTTTTACTTTATTGTTTTTTTCTTTGTACTTTGTTACTGGTTGATGTTTGTTTTTATTTTATGAAAAGGCAGAAAATACAGTTTCTACTGAATTAAAACATCTTTATGTTTAAGAAGTTCTTTCATGTACTCCATTGTTTGACTAAAATTCATTTTCATTTGATATTGAAATGTGAATGTGTAAACCTGCATTGATTGGTTCAGTGAAAATAGAAAGATCTTAAGTCTGAGAATAATCTGGAGTATGTCATTATTCCCAGGCCAGCCCAATTTACACATCAAGTTCTCTTTACCTCTCTCTTTCTCTCTTGCCTTCTTTCTTTCTTAGTCTTTCAGAAATTTTATTGGTGAAATATTTATTTCATAAAATTTCTGATTTAATAATTTTTATGTTCAAATTCAGAGATATAAAGTATACTTTCAGTATTAACTAGTCATTACTAATATTGATACTTAATATTCCCTCATTAAAACTCTTTATATATTAAGCTACATTTTTTTTATTCTTGCCTCTCACAGGCCTTCATGTGAACCTTGAATTGTTCTCCTTCTCGGTCCTCCTTTTCTCTCCCTTTCCCTTCTATACACTCATCTTTTCTCCTCTTTTCTCATTCCATTCTTTTAATTCTCTTTCTCTTCCTGCCCCCTCTTATTCCTGTCCATTTCTCTTCTACCTTATTTTTTCTTTATATTCTCTCTTTTCCTGTTCATAGATCCCTCTCCAGTTCTTTTTCTTTCTTTACTTCACTACTGTAGTATATACTTATTTGTAAAATGATTTGCCCTCTGTTATCTGGCTTATTATCATTTATATACCTTTAAAGTTAATTTGGTTCATCAAAAATAGCAGAATTCTATTCAATTTAAAGATGAATAATGATTATATGTGCATACACCACATTCTGGCTTATGTTAGTAACACTGCCTTAATGAGAAAATATTGAAAGGGATACTATAAAAGGGAATATAATTATTTGAACTTACAGATGAGATTGCATTCTATTATTGCTTGGCTCCTATAGTAAGGCTGAATATCATGATGCCTTAATTTGTGCTACCTATGTTCTTTGAGGTAAGCCAGTACAGTTTGGCTTACCTCATAGAATATAGGTAGCACAAATTAAGGGGGAAGAACGGAGATTCAATATTCTCTTCAAAGGCATAAACCAAGTCTCACCTTTTTCCTTCAAGATCTCACCTCCTAAAAATTTTCTATACTTCAGAATCTTGACCAGCAAAGCCTTTCACACATGAACCTTTGGAGCACATTCCAGTTTCAACTGTACTACCAGTATACACAATTTCCCACTGTGCTGCCACTTTCACACTTTGATTCATGGTTGAGGTTTTGAGCTTGACTTTTATTTACATACTGTATGTTTCTAATATCTTTTTACCACCTATTTAGATTATCTCAGTTTTTGTTTGTTTGTTTGTTTGTTTTAGTTTTGAGGGCAGTGTATTTGATTGTGCTACTGTATTCTAGCAATAATAACATTTTTTTTTTCTTAACAGAAGTGGGTGCTGAGGATCCAGCTCCATTTGTACAGAATTGGTCTGGCATATGTGGTGCTTTGCATTCAATTCTCAGTTTTTCCAAATAAACAGAAATTTTAAAAGGATGAGAGAGAGGGAGAGAGCATGAATTAGCTTAACTTGCAGCTATTATAGAGCTCTTGCCATTTTTTATTCTAAACATTCACCTACAAAGTTATTTCAGATGCAGGCTTCTTTTGAAACTCAAGAAGGATTGAGTCTAGGTCCTCTGAATCAAAGGGCACAAGAATTTTATACACCTCTGTTTTTTCTCTTATATTTTAGAGTGTATCAACTATTTTTAATGCCTAACACAAAGTAAAACTTAAATAAATATTTGTCATACTGCATCAACAAAAAGAAAGAAGAGGTGTAGACTTAATTCATAGTTGGGTGAATTTGTGGAAGTAGAACCCACAAATACAGAAGGCAGACCACTGAGGTTTCTAAGACATACCTTTGTCATCCACTAATGTGAAACATCTTCTCAACTTCAAACTTGATGAGAAAGCCTGAGTAGAAAGAAATGTGATGCTATATTCTACTAATACTTTTGTCATGAATGAAAGAAAATATTTTCAGACTGTATTAATTTTTTATTAATTATTTTATTTGTTTACATTTCACATGATATCTCCCTGTCCGGTTACCCATCCACCTAACCCCTCATCCCATTCTCCCTGACCCCCTCGAGGCTCTTTGCCTCTATGAAGGTGTTCCTCTACCCAATCACTCACTCCCATCTTAGCCCTCGAGAATCCCCCTATGCTGGGGGCATCAAGCCTGCCTCCCCTCTCATTGATGTTAGATAAGGCCATCCTCTGGTACATATGTATCTAGTGTCATGGCCCTCTCCATGTATACTCTTGGGTTGGTGATTTAACCCTGGGAGCTCTAAGTATCTGCAACACTTTCAATTCATTTAGGTGAAGAAATGAGGAGAGACCTTACTTCAGGCCTTGTGATATAGTAGACTCCCTGGAGAGTTGCAACACACCCATCAGTCATCCCAGTAAGGGAACTTACATCAGACCAAGTAATGATTGGACTAATGGCCATCTTGGTGAACCAATAACTTTGTATTGGAGTTACTAAAAGGATGATTGGTAAAAGATATTTGCAGAATCAGGAATCATTCAGAAGCAGCCATTGCACTGGAATACTATTGCAGCCATACCCTGCTAAACATGAGTGATAGTTCATAAAAGCTGCAACCCAGGGTTTCCCTACACAGTTGAAGGCAGCTCAACTGAAATCCTTTTCTCTGCAGGTTGGTGAGCTAGGGTAACCTCCCTTGGTAGCTGTTTCTCCTTATTCATTCTTCTGGAAAAGTGTCATGAAACTCTTCCAAGTATCTGTTCTCCTAGACTTCTGACCTTTCATGTACTTTCTGAGTCTCAAGAACCTCCTTCTCCCTCCTGCAGAAAATGTCATATAACTGGCATTAGGAGCATTTGATCAGAAACAGAAAATATGTACATTCAAAAAATAATGATTAAATAGTTGCGTTGAAATTAACTCAAATTGCTAAGCTGTTCTAGGAATAGTTTTCTGTAATTCATCATAATCATAAAAACCTTTGATCAATGAAAACATTTAAAAAATTATACAATATTTTTGGAGGCTTTGTAAGCCCGAGACTTTATGTTCATGGACTGATGCTTCATATAGAACTTGTCACAGCTTGGCTGCTGGTTCATAGTTATTAGTAAAAATATACATGCACTAATAACTACCGAAAAAAGAGAGGGTGAATTGGAAGGAGAGGGGAAGATCAGAGGAAGGAAATGAAGAAATGTTATAATTACATTCTATCCTAAAAAATAAAATTAAAAGGTATTTTATTATTCTCATATAAAGCTATTTTCGTAAATTGATGTCAAGCTTCAATAACAATATACACAGGGAAAATATTTTCTTTTCAAACAAACTAAAAGTGACAATAACTCAGTAGGTTATTTGCCACTGCGTACAAATACTGAAACATGGTCCTTCTCTGGGATGTTATTCAGCAGTAAGGAAACATCATCTACTTGCAAAAGGTCAAGTGCATTTTTAATTAAAATCTAATTTATTGCTTAACATTTCTGTATAGTTAATTTACTTCCAATAATTCTTGATTTACTAGATTTGACATGTCTTTCTTTCTGGATATTTTATTATTATTATTATTATTATTATTATTATTATTATTGGCATGCTTATCATAATATCTGTAGAAAATGAAGTATGTGTAGAATTGAAAGCCCACAGAGTTTTTAAAGGCCTGCCATTCTAAGCATTAGCTAAAATTAATTACTTTTATCGTCATGAATTAGGCACATTCACAGTTAGTTGAGTCTAATTTATGGTAAGAGTTAAGGGTAAGAACTCTATGACTTACTCTATTTTCATTTACTCCAGATTTTATCATGAAGTTTCTCAGCAACATTATTGCTGTTGATTTATTTCTCAAAAACTATTTTCAATTGTTTAATCTTTAATTATTTGTGTACATGTATATCTTTTTGTGCATATGTGTATGTGTGAATGCAGATACCTGTGTAGTTCAGAAAAAAGTCTCAGTTCTCATGGACTTGGAGTTACAGGCAGTTGGAAGCTGCCCAGTGTAGGTCAGTCCTCTGCAAAAACACATTTTCTCAACTGCTGAAGTCATCTATTCCACCTCTTTCAGAATCATTTTAAGTCTTGATATAACTTTTTTTATTGCCATTCTTGTTTCACACTTTAGTACATTTATATAAAGAAATAAATTTATTTCTAGCAATCACTCTTCCTACCTAACATAACTTTCCTAACATTCATGGATTACACAGATTCTGGAGCCTGTTAGGCTGTCCAAGAAGTAGATGCAGACGCCATATCTTGTAAGTGTGTTTAAAATTAGATCAGATTCTAGGACACCCTCAAGTGTGAAACTGGAAATTGTAGTTATCACATTGACTATGTATATATTACTTGGAACTGTAGACATGATTGGGGCTGAAGAGAGATTTTCGCTACTAAGAGCACTCACTTTTCCAGAACATCCAGAGCACCCACACAACTGAATATAGAGTTCCAGAGGATCCACTTCTCCATTCTGGCCCCTGCATGTACTTCACAAATATTGTGCACTTTGCACATGCATACACACAGGCACTCTCATGGATAACATTTAAAACATCAATAAAATCTTTTGAAAAATAACTCCAGAGATAATAGAAGGATGTTTTGGCTGAAAAAATTGTAATTCAAAATACATAAAAGCATCCCATCCTGGAGCATTCCTCATCCTTAATTGGAACTTCTTAGAAGTTATTCTTCTATCATTTTCCCTCTGAAGGTAGCTGGTATTACTAGGGGAGGGACAAGCTGAATACCCACATATATTGAGAGAAAGTTGTAGTTACTCCAAAATATTCTTGCACCTGAGTGGAATAAATGTATTTGCAAACTTCTCTTCAAATAGTTCTAGAAGATGATTGATTTCTTCCCATATAGTCTTGCCCTGTTCCTATTTAGTAATGGTTAATACAAGAGACATTCACCATTTTGTAAATTTTTGTATGCAATTAAAACTGCATACAAAGTGCATGTAAAATACATGTTTCCCTTGTTTGTCTTTTATATGTTTAATCTGAAGACCTCAGGATATGAACTAAGAAGGCAAATAAAATTTGTTCATCTGTGACAGATACATTTTTGACTATAATAATATGCATCATTTAAGAACTTCCTTCTTGAAATTAAGGATATAATAACATATAGTAATTTAGTTTTTGTAGATTACAAAGCATTGCAAAATGATTATCTTACTTAAGTATTACAAAAGTATTGAAGAGTGGATATTATAGTAACTAGTCAAGAGTCAAAACAAATAAGAAAATAGATTTCAATTAAGTACTTGCCATAGGGCTTAAACTGTTTTACTTCATAATTTTCAAAGATTCCAAGTTATATTCTTTTTAAATTAATTAATTAATTTATTCACTTGACAGTCCAATGACAGTCACCCTTTTTTTTTTCCAAATACCCCTTCACACAGATTTGCCCTGTAATCCACCATCTCCTTCTCCTCTGAGAATGTTGAGACTCCTGCTGTTCCTGTGAATATCCATTTGTGTATCTCCCAACCTGTTTCCCACATCTAGCACTTCAAGTCACTGCAGGACAAGGCATATTCTCTCCAGCCAGTGGGATGGGATCCATAGGCAGGCAACAGATTGAGGGACAGTCACCTTCCAGTTGTTGAAAGACCCATTTGAAGACCAAGTTGCACTTCTGCTACATATGTGCAGCAGGTCTAGGTCCAGCCCATGCTCACTCTTTGGTTGGTGGTTCAGTGTCTGGGAGCCCCTATGGGTCTAGGTTTTGTGACTCTGTTGGTCTTTCTGTAGAGTCCTTGCCTTCTTTGGGTCCTTCAGTCCTACCCCCATTCTTTCCACAAAGGTCCCTGAGCTCCATATAATATTAGACCCTGTGTCTCTGTATCTGTTTCCATTGGCTGATGTTGGAGCCTCACAGAGGACATGCTGGGCTCTTGTGTACAAGCATAACAGATTATGATTAGAAGTATCAGGGGTTGGTTCTTGCCCAGGGGTGTGTCTCAATTTTGGTGAGTCATTGGTTAACCACTCCTTCTGTTTCTACTATACTTTTGTCCTTGCACATTTTGTAGGCAGGGCATGTCTGTGTTCAAACATTTTGTGGGTGGATTGCTGTCATTATCTCTTCTCTGGAAGTCCGACCTTGTTACTAGAAGTGGCCGCTTCAGGATCTATATTCATCAGTGCTAGAATTCTCAGAATGGTGTTCATAGCACTCTAGGGAATCCCTCACCCTATTCCAGGACTTTGGATGCCCCCAAACATTTTTTGTTCTCTCTCTGCTAACTATATCTAACCCCTTCCTCCCTGCACAATTTCTCTCACCTTCGCCTCTCCAGTTCCCTCTCCATCTCCCTCAATATCTGTTTCATTTCCCATTCTGTGAGGATCCTCCCCTGGATCTTCATTATTTGACTTCTTTGGGTCTGTGGATTGTAGCCTGATAATCGTATACTTTATGGCTAATATCCACTTATAAGTGAGTCCATATAATGCTCAGGATTGCATTTTCTAGTCCCATCCATTTGCCTGAAAAATTCATGATGTCCTTGTTTTAATAACTGAGTAGTATTCCATTATGTAAATGAAGCACATTTTCTTTATTCATTCTTCAGTTGAGGGACATTACGTTATTTTTCAGTTTTTGAAAATTAAATATAAAGCTGCTATGAACATAGTAGAACAAGCGTCTTTGTGGGATGATGGAGCATATTTTTGGGTATACGCCTAGGAGTAGTAGAGATGGGTCTTGAGGCAACATACTTCAAAATAGCCACAATAATAGAAAATATTTTGTTGTAACACTGACTAATCAAGTTAAAGATTTGTAAGTCAAGAACCTCAAGTCTAAGAAGAAATATGTTGAAGAAAATATCAGAAGATGGAAAGATCTCCCATGCTCATGGATTGATAGGATTAACATTGTGAGGATGGCCATCTTACCAATGCAATTTCCATCAAAATTCCAACACAACTCTTTACAGAATTTGAAAGAACAATTCTCAGCCTCATATAGAATAAGCAAACAAACAAACAAACAAAAAACCCAAAATAGATATAACAATTCTATAAAATACAAAAACTTCTGGAGTCAACAACCAGAAATTATCTGACCTCCAAAAGGTATCTGACTTCACACTGTACTACAAGGCAATAGTAATAAAAATTACATGATATTGTTATAGAAATATATAGGTTTATCAATGGAATCAAATAAAACAACTATCGATATATCTGTCTGTCATCTATCTATCTATCTATCTATCTATCTATCTATCTATCTACCTATCTAACAAAGAAGCCAAAACCATACTATGAAAAACAGAGAGAATCTTCAACAAATGGTGCTGGTCTAACTAGATGTCTGCATGTAGAAGAACTCAAATAGATCCATATTTATCATGCTGCACAAAACTCAACTTCAAGTGGACCAAAGACCTAAATGTAAAATGAAGATCTAATGGAACAGAAAGTAGGGAATAGCCTTGAACTCATTGTAAAGGAGATAAATTCCTGATCAGAACATCCATAGTTCAAGAACTAATATCAACAAGTAATAAATGTAACCTTGTGAAACTGAAAAGCTTTTGTAAGTCAAAGGACACTGTCTATAGAAAAAATCATCAGCCCATTGTTTGGGAAAAGGATCTTTACCAACCCTACATATGACAGAGGGTTAATACCCAAAACATATAAAGAATTCAAGAAATTAGACATTACCAACTCTAACTCAAATTACAAATGGGTACAAAGTTAGAGAATTCTTAACAGAGTAATCTCTAATATCCAAGAAACACGTAAAAAAATGTTCAACGTCTTTAATCCTCAGGGAAATGCAAATCAAAATGACTATGACCTAAACACCCATCAGATGACTAAGATCAAAACCTCAAAGGACAACACATACTGGCAAGGATGTGGAGCTAGGGGAACATTTGTACATTACTGGTAGAAGTACAATCTTGTACAATTGCTCTGAAAAAATCAATTTGACAGTTTCTCAGAAAAATGCTAATAGTTCTATCTCAAGATCCAAGTTATATCCTTGTTTCAGTTTCTTATTTTTGAAAAGTACGTTTCATCTAATTGCAAGTTTATCAATGTAATTTATTGCAAAATATAATGACAGGTAATGTTTATTGTGAGTTTATTATGTATCAGGTACTGCACTAAAATGGGCCTATGACTGCTATCTCATTTGATTGTTCCAATTACCTTGCCAGATACGCTGCAATAGTAGTTCATGTGCATCTTGTGCTTACTATGTTCTGGCAACATTTGTTGATGGTTCCTTATGTTGCTAATGAATAATCAGAAGATACTGCAAATCAATCATTTACCATGTCATCATAATGTATATCAATAGTAAAAGTTAATACCTAATGCTTAAATAGTTAAAGAACAAGTTGAAAGCCACATAGTTATTCAGCAAGAGAGTCAAATATTAAATCTCAGAAACTCATCTCCAGACTCTACACACTTCACTTATTTCAGGTAAGAAGCCATCCTCCTACCTCATAAATTAGCATTTAGTAAAATCTGCTTTCATTATTGGTTCTCTGTTTAGAGCACATACAAAGAAAGAAAGAATAAAAGTAAAGCATTTATTAGATAGCTTCTCATCAAGTAATGTATCTGGGCTGAAACCAGTCTTACATTCAAGTTAAATATGGCTTATATTTTTGTACTTCCTACACACAGCTGTCATATTCATACTCAATGCTAGCTGTAATAAACACCCAGGCTTTGGCAGAAAAATGCCTTGATTATATACGTTGTAGTTTTTATGAAGACACTTTTAAAATTGAAAACATTTGCAAGCCAACTTTCCTCTTATGTCTAGATATCCTAGGAAGAAATGCCACAAAAATATGGAAATGTCTATTCCAAGAAATTTCAAGACCACAAATTCTCACAATATTTAATAGAGGAATAGTTTTCAAGGGCATATGATACTTAGGCCAATATATTCAAGAAGTTATTTTAAATGATTTGTAATTTTTGAAGAACAGTGCTTTGTGTGAGTCTATTCTTGAGTGATAACTTCATTTCTATTGAGATTTCATCAAAAATTATTCTTTAATCTTGTATACTTCTTATAGAGAACTAATGAGCGCTCTAAAGCATTAGAATACTTTACTGAAAAACATGTTGGTGTTTCATTTAACCCCAACCTCTTGAACTATGCCTGGTTACATTTCATTTCCTTCAACCACCAGGAAAAGCTTATTAAAGCAAAAACCTATTAAAGCATCTTATTTACTTTTGCATGTCTCAGCCTTACCAGTTGTAGGTGAGTTCTTCCCTTCATGGCTTTTATTTTACTCAGAAGCTTGCATGAAATCCTGGGAGAAGAAATATTTTACCTGTCAGTGCTTCACAGAATCTTCATCAAGCATACTATGTACTGTACATTTCTTCAGTGGATCTATCATAAAATTTAAGGACATATTATTCTCTTTGTCATAAATAGTAACACCACCAAGTCATCAAATTTGATTAAACCCATCTCATTAGCATCCAGTGATGTCTTTTTTTTTTCAAAATCACTGTTGTTATCATGATATCTTCTGATCTCCATTTCTACAGGTATTTTGTCCAACAAATTATAGGTTGACCACATCTGCATGTCCAATAAACTGCATCAATTATAGTAGGGGTTCTCATATTTCTAAATGTTTGATCCTTTAATACAGTGCCTCCTGTTGTGGTGATCCACAACCATAGAATTATCCCATTGCTACTTTCATAACTACAATACTGCTACTGTTGGAAAACACTGAATTATAACTAGGTACCTATTTATACCCATTCTAAATTTTAGATATGTGAATACTGTATTGCCATTACCAAGTGCTAGCAAATTCATAATGAGTTTCTCTATCATTCCCGAGTTCTTAAATAGTTAAAAAATAGGAAATGATTCGGTAATAAAATAGAGATTGAAATTATAAATAAACACTGAGTTTGAAGGCGTGCATTTTATGTGTGCTCACATAATTTTTCTAGCACTCCCATTTAGTCACACATTCAAGTGGCAGGGAACTTGCTTTGATGTTAGAGGAAATAGATGGAACACAGTCTGTCTTCAGGCTACTCCTTCCATCTTATCATTATCACTGCTCTGGAGAAGGTGTAGCTAGAAAATCATAGCAGTAGCTGCATCTCTAAACAGAATGATGAAGTCAGAGGAAATCAAAGTGCCTTTGTAGTATTTTCCTATCTAGTTAGATATGTGAAACATTTTTATGGGCTTCTCTCTTAGCTTTCTTGTTCATTCCTTGATGATTTTTTTTCATTCAATTTTTATCAGAAGTCATTTGTTGTTTGTATCAAATCCATTCTTAAATATTTGTAACTAACTATTTAAATGAGTTATTCAAGGTGCCCAACTCTTCATTTTTTCTTGTTATATTTCAATATGTTATTTAGTCAGAAATATATAATATTACATCTCTCTCCTCTCTCTGTCTCTCTCTGTGTGTGTAACATGACATTAAAACACACACACACACACACACACACACACACACACACACACATATATATACTTGGTATTCTTTTAGAGCTTAAAATCACAAATTCTACCATCTAGTAACATCAGGGATTTCTGATATGTCATTCACACTGTGGCTGTGTTCTTGAAATTATGGGGAACCTTCCCCCAGAAATTGTTTCACAGACAACATCCATCTATGTGCTAGAGCTAGATAGTCAAGCTTCATGTTTTGTATGTTTATTGAGTATTACCTTACAACTGTAGAAT
Source organism: Arvicanthis niloticus (assembly GCF_011762505.2). Taxonomy (NCBI): domain Eukaryota; kingdom Metazoa; phylum Chordata; class Mammalia; order Rodentia; family Muridae; genus Arvicanthis; species Arvicanthis niloticus. The sequence continues at coordinate 46,049,189 of NC_047669.1, read as the reverse complement.
GTCACTTTTTCCTATGCTCTCAGAATTTTAATTCAGGCTATCATTTTTTACTTTTATTAATAAAAAAGTGTCCTGATTTGTATTCAACACTTCATTATTTCATTTTCTTCTAATCTGTTTTCCAACTGATTAACAGACCAAACTTTTAAGATTATGAATCTGGATTCACTCAGTTTCTGTTCATTGCCTAAGTTTGAAATGGTTTTTGTTCAAGGATCCTGGTCAATCAGCTGCTGAAAACAAATTATCTGACTGAATAATTTTACTGAACCTAAAATTTAGTTTAAAAGTACAAATATGAGACTCAGCAGTACTATGTATCTATATGACATGAAATTTTGATTCAATATTTTTGTATAATATTAAACATAATTAAAGTATTGAAAACATTATGGATCTACCAAATGGTATAAAATTATAACTAACTGAATAAAAATCTGATAACCTAGTTTTGAACAATTTTGGTTTATTATAAAATAATATGTACACAATCTTTTTGGAAAAGATGTATGTTGAATATTACAAAAAATACTAAATGAAAAATAGAAAATTCAAAAAAATATTGTCCTTAATATTTATTAACAGATAATTTTCTGGTGTTTTCTTAGCACCTCTTAGGACATGACCCTCAGGCAGCTATATCCCATGCATAACTCAAGTCTAGTTGAGGTTTTTATTGCTTACCAATTTTTATCTTCTTTCTTCTAGTTAAAAATACCAATTTCGTCTGAATATTTGTTCTCTCTTTAGCATTACATGTAACAGACAGAAGCTTTAACTAACAGCTTGCATGTTCTTACACCAAATAAAACTATAATTACCACTATGTATAATGTCACTGAAGGATTTTGTACACTAAAACTGCAATGAAACACAGAGGTTTGACTTTTAGGAAAATACACAATGTGGGTCCTTGTGTATTTGTTCTTAGATGCTCTGAAATGATGCCAAAAGTTTATTTTTTTTCAGACAAATCACTACCTCCATATGGGAAAGTAAATGTACACCCCGATGTATCCTTGCAATGACTGATAGAAGAGATGGCAGCTGTCTCCAACAAATCTTTTTAATGTTTTCATGTAGTGTCCATTCAACTGCTGAATGCACCACTGCACAGCTTGAAGCTCGTAATGGCTGCCAAAAGTTTCACTGACTTGTTACAGCCTTTGTCTTTCAGGGATATTTCTCCCCTGGATTATTCAGTACAGAAACTGGACTGTCTTTTTTTCTAGATAGATCAGAACTTTTTCCTCTGATGGGTTATATTATCTCTTTCAGATGGGGCTATACCTCAGAGAGACATCCTTATTAAAGAAAGAATTATAGTTTCAACCAAATATAGTTTTTAATTTAAAAAAATTGGATATTTTATTTACATTTAAAATGTTGTCCCCTTACCCCATTTCCCCTCTGCCCAGGAATCCCCTATCCCCTTATGAAAATGTGTCACCGCACTTTCACCCACACACCCTCGAATTCCCTCACTTTCAGCATCCAGCCTTCATGGGACCAAGGATCTCCTCTCCCACCTATGCCCAACAAGGCCATCCTCCCCTACATATACAGCTGGAACTATGGGTCCCTCCCTATGTGCTCCCAGGCTGGTGGTTTACACCCTGGGAGCTTTGGTTGGTTGGTATTGTTGCTCTCCTCAAGGGGGCCTTCAGCTCCTTCAGCTCCTTCAGCTCTAACTCCTCCATCAGGAACCAATTGATCAGTTCAATGGTCAGCTGTGAGCATCCACCTCTGAGTATGTCAGACTCTGGCAGACCTCTAAGGAGACAGCTATATCAGGGTCCTGTCAGCATGCACTTCCTGACATCCACATCAGCGTCTACCTTTGGTGACTGTACTTGGGGTGGATACCGAGGTGGAATGGTCTCCAGATGGCCCCTCCTTCAGTTTCTGTCCCACAGTTTGTCTCCATATTTGCTCCCTTGAGTATTTTGTTACTCCTTCTAAGAAGGACCGAAGCACCCAAACTTCATCTTCTTTTTTCATAAGCTTCATGTGGTCTGTGAGTTGAATCTTTGCTATTTTAAGTTTCTGGGCTAATATCCAATTATCAGTAAGTGAATACCATGTGTGTTCTTTTGTGTTTGGGTTACCTCACTCAGGATGATATTTTCTAGTTCCATCCATTTACCTGAGAATATCTTGAATTCATTGTTTTTAATAGCCGAGTTACTCCATTGTGTAAATGTACCACATTTTTTGTATCCATTCCTCTGTTGAAGGACATCTGAGTTCTTTCCAGCTTCTGGCTATTATAAATAAGGCTGCTATGAGCATAGTGGAGCATATGTCCTTGTAATATGTTGGAGTAACTTCTGGGTATATGCCTAGGAGTGGTATAGCTGGGTCCTCAGGTCCTATGTTCAATTTCCTGAGAACTGCCAGACTGATTTCCAGAGTGGTTGCACCATCTTGCAATCCCACCAACAATGACTGAGTGTTTCTCTTTCTTCATATCCTCACCAGCATCTACTGTCACTTGAGTTTTTTATCTTAGCCATTCTGACTGGTGTGATGTGGAATGTCTGGGTTGTTTTGTTTCCCCCAAATTCAAGTTTCTTCCACACCTTCTCTTCTATTAGTTTCAGTGTATCTGGTTTTATGTAAAGGTCCTTTAACCACTTGGACTTGAGCTTTGTACAAGGAGATAAGAATATATCCATTTGCATTCATCTACATTCTTACCTCCCTTTGATCCAGCACCATTAGTTGAAAATGCTCTTCTTTTTCCACTGGATGGTTTTAGCTTCTTTGTCAAAGACTGAATGACCATAAGTGTGTGGGCTCATTTCTGTGTCTTCAATTCTATTCCATTGATCTTCCTGCCTGTCTCTGTACCTATACCATGCAGTTTTTATCACTATTGCTCTGTAGTACAGCTTGAGGTCAGAGATGGTGATTCATCCAGAAGTTCTTTTATTGTTAAGAATAGTTTTGCTATCTTTGGTTTTATTTTTATTTCAAATGAATTTGAGAATTTCTCTCTCTAACTCTGTGAAAAATTGAGTTGGGATTTTAATGGGGATTCCATTGAATCTGTAGATTGCTTTTGGCAAGATGGCCATTTTTACTACATTGATACTATATTAATCCAGGAGCATGGGGAATCTTTCCATCTTCTGAGATTTTCTTCAGTTTCTTTCTTCAGAGACTTGAAGTTCTTGTCATACAGATCTTTTACTTGCTTTGTTAGATTCTCGCCAAGGTATTTTATATTATTTGTGACTATTGTGAAGGGTGTCATTTCCCTAATTTCTTTCTCAGCCTGTTTATCTTTTGAGTAGAGTAAGGTGACTGATTTGTTAGAGTTGATTTTATAACCAGCCACTTTGCTAAAGTTCTTTATCAGGTTTAGGAGTTCTCTGGTGGAAGTTTTGGGGTCTCTTATATATACTATCATATCATCTACAAATAGTGATATTCTTGAATTTTTCCTTTTCTATTGTATCCCTTTGACTTCTTTTTGTTTTCTAATTGCTCTAGCTATGACTTTCAGTACTATATTGAATAGGCAGGCTGAGAGTGGGCAGCCTTGTCTAGTCCCTGATTTTAGTGGAATTGCTTCAATTTTCTCTTTGTTTAGTTTGATGTTGGCTACTGGTTTCCTGTATATTGCTTTTACTATGTTTAAGTATGAGCCATGAATTCCTGATCTTTCCAAGACTTTTACCATGAAGGGATGTTGAATTTTATCAAATGCCTTCTCAGCATCTAATGAGATGATCATGTGTTTTTTTCTTTGAGTTTGTTTATATAGTGGATTACATTGCTGGATTTCAGAATATTCTGAGTACACACACACACACACACAGAGAGACAGAAAGGTATTATTAAATATGTCTGACTAAATAATATATTATAATATAACAAGAAAAAAAGAAAGAGTTGGGCACCTTCAATAATTCATTTAAATAGATACAAATATTTAAGAATAGATTTGATACAAACAACAAATGGATTTGATACAAATATCCTTGCATTCCTGGGATAAAGCCTACTTGATCATGATGGAAGATTGTTTTGATGTGTTCTTGGATTCAGTTTGCAAGAATTTTATTGAGTATTTTCGCATCGATATTCATAAGGGACATTGGTCTGAAGTTCTTTTTCTTTGTTGGGTCTTTGTGAGGTTAAGGTATGGGCATAATTGTGGCTTCATAAAATGAATTGGGTAGTATTCCTTCTGTTTCTATTTTGTGCAATAGTTTGAAGAGAATTGGTATTAGGTCTTCCTTGAAGGTCTGATAAAACTCTGCAATAAAATCATCTGGTCCTGTGCTTTTTTAGGTGGGGATACTGTTAATGACTGCTGTTATTTCTTTAGGGATTATGGGACTGTCTAGATGGTTTATCTGCTATACCTGGTACCTGTTATCTGTCTAGAAAATTGTCCATTTCATCCAGATTTCTCAGTTTTGTTGTGTATAAGCTTTAGTAGTAGGATCTGATTTTTTTTTTGAATTTCCTCAGTTTCTGTTGTAATGTCTCCTTTTTCAGTTTTGATTTTATTAATTTGGATACTGTCTCTGTGCCCTCTAGTTAGTCTGGCTAAGGATTTATCTATCTTCTTGATTTTCTCAAAGAACCAGCTCCTGGTTTTGTTAATACTTTGTATAGTTCTTTTTTTTTTTTTTTTTTTTTTTTTTTTTTTTTTTTGCTTGGTTGATTGCAGCCCTATGTTTGATTGTTTCTTGCCATATACTCCTCTTGGGTGTATTTGCTTCTTTTTATTCCAGAGCTTTCAAATGTGTTGCCATGTGTTGTTATTATTGAAGACTGGTCTTAGTCCATGGTGATCTGATAAGATGCAACAGATTATTTTAATCTTTTTGTATCTGTTGAGGGCTGCTTTGTGACCAATTATATGGTCAATTTTGGAGAAGGTACCATGAGATTCTGAGAAAAAGGTATATTCTTTTGTTTTAGGATGAAATTTTCTGTAGATATCCTTTAATCCATTTGGTTTATAACTTCCATTTGTTCCACTGTGTCTTTGTTTAGTTTCTGTTTCTATGATCTGTTCATTGCTGAGAGTGGGATGTTGAAATCCTCCAATATCATTGTGTGAGATGCAATATGTGCTTTGAGTTTTCGTAAAGTTTCTTTTATGAATGTGGGTACCCTTGCATTTGGAGCATAGATATTCAGAATTGAGAGTTAATCTTGGTAGGTTTTTCCTTTGATAAGTATGAAGTGTCCTTCCTTATCTTTTTTGATAACTTTTGGTTGAAAGTTGATTTTATTGTAAATTAGAATGGCTAGTCCAGCTTGTTTCCTGGGACCAAACAAGCTTGGAAAATTGTTTTCCAGGCCTTTACTCTGAGGTAGTGTCTGTCTTTGCCACTGAGGTGTGTTTCCTGTATGTAGCAAAATTCTGGGTTCTGTTTAAGTATCCAGTCTTTTAGTCTATGTCCTTTTATTGGGGAATTGATTCCACTGATGTTAAGGGATATTAAGAAAAGTGATTGTTTCTTCCTGTTATTTTAGTTATTAGAGGTATAATTATGTTTGTGTAGCTATCATATTTTGGGTTTGTTGGAAGATTACTTTCTTATATTTCTATGTTGCAGTTTCTTTCCTTGTGTTGAATTTTTTCATCTATTATCCTTTGTAAGGCTGGATTTGTGGGAAGATATTGTGTAAATTTGGTTTTGTTATGGAATATCTTGGTTTCTCCATCTACAGTGATAAAGAAATCACTATAGGTATTTTGCTGATTATAGTAGTCTGGGCTGGCATTTTTGTCCTCTTAGGGTCTGTATGATCTCACTGCAGGATCTTCCAGTTTTTATAGCCTCTGGTGGGAAGTCTGGTGTACTTCTTATAGGTCTGCCTTTATATGTTACTTTACCTTTTTCTCTTACTGCTTTTAGTATTTTTTCTTTGTTTTGTGCATTTGATATTTTGATTATTATGTGAGGGGAGAAATTTCTTTTCTGGTCTAGTCTATTTGGAGTTCTGTAGGCTTCTTGTATGTTCATTGGCATCTCCTTCTATAGGTTAGAAAAGTTTTCCTCTATAATTTTGTTGAAGGTATTTACTGGCCTTTTAATTTGGGAATCTTCACCCTCATCTATACCTATTATCCTTAGGTTTGGCCTTCTCATTGTATCCTGGATTTCCTGGATGTTTTGGGTTAGGAGCTTTTTGCATTTCACATTTTCTTTGACAGTTGTGTCAATATTTTCCATGGTATCTTCTGCACATGAGATTGTCTCTTCTATCTCTTGTATTCTGTTGGTGATGCTTGCATCCATGACTCCTGATTTCTTTCTTAGGTTTTCTATCTCTAGGGTAGTCTCCCTTTGAGATTTCGTTATTGTTTCTACTTCAATTTTTAGATTCTGGATGGTTTTGTTTAATTCCTCACCTGTTTGGTTGTGTTTTCTTGCAATTATTTAAGGGATTTTTGTGTTTCCTCTATAAGGGCTTCTACCTGTTTACCTGTGTTCTCCTGTATTCTTTAAGAGAGCTGTTTATGTGTTTCTTAAAGTCCTTTATCATCTTCATGAGAAGTAATTTTAAATATGAATCCTGCTTATCTGGTGTGATGGGATGTCCAGGACTTGCTATGATAGGAGAACTGGGTTGTGATGATGCCAGGTAACTTTGGATTTTGTTACTTATATTCTTGTGCTTGCCTTTAACCATCTGGTTAACTCTAGTGCTACCTGTACTCACTGTCTCTGACTAGAGACTGTCTTTCCAGTTATTTTTCTTGTGTCAGAACTCCTCAGACTCCAGATGTCTTTGTGATCTTGTGATCCTGAGCTCCGGAGTGGAAGAGCTCCTGGAACTCAGGCTTCCTCTGGTATCCTGAAATCCTGTTGCTCTGAGTGCAGTGGTTCCTCTTCTGCTCTGAGTGCAGTTCTTCAGCTGCTCCAAATGAAGTGGTTCTACCATTGCTCTAAGATGGTTCGGGATATGATGTCTTCACAGGAGCAGACCTGCTAGGTGTCTGTCCCAGCCAAAAGGACCAAGCAAAGTACAGAAGGGAAGTAGTATTCCAGAGGGGTGGGGTTTGGGTGGATGATGGGTCCAGAGTACCCCAGGCTCCCAGTTGCAGTTCTGGGGCATAGGGTTATGGGGGAGAGTCCTTATCAGCTGCTCTAGGAAAGTTCAGGATAAGGTGTCTTTATGGAGCAGACCATCCAGGTGTCTGGTCCAGCCAAAAGGCCAAATATATTTTCAAGCCCAGTTATGTTATAGATAAAAGCTGTTGAGTAAAAAGAACGTGACTCATACATTAGATGGAAACATTTATTTGATTAAATTATTGTTTTTCAACATTTGACAATTTGAGGGTTTTTTTTTTTTTGTTTATAAACCAAATACCCTTTAACAGGTAGGATAGCTTCGTACCTAAAGGCTGTTTTCCAAACATCACCAACAAGATTGTAGTTTTCTTTCACAGAAGATTATCTATCGTCAGTCTGAGCCTACTTTTCACTTTCTGAGATGTATAACTATACCAGTGTTCAAAGTTTTGAGGGTTAGGGAACAGATACTGAAGTATGCCTAAGCCTTTCATCACAGATTTTAAAGAAAGCTCTTTATTTTGAATTACAAACATCCTGTCTCATGGAGAAAAAGCTTTGATAGTTTCTTTGTGACAGTAGAACTTATTTCCTTAGAACTTTATATCTAATTAGCAGACAGAGACCTATGTTCTGTCATGGGAGAAGGAAAGGTTAACCAAACAATACTGATGGTTATAGTAGGTGTCCAGTCTGAGTCTTGGTAAAGGGAATGGTTGAACCAGATTTTAATGTTTATTTCAATGTGAAAGTCATTGTTGAGTTATATGGTAAAAATCTAATTCTATAAAGTATTTTTAGTTTATTCATTAATAAAGTCAATCAGTAAACTTTAATGGCCCATGTTCCTTTCTCACAGAGAAATTTTTATATTAAATATTGCATTATTGAAATTCTTATAAATCTATGCGAATAGAGATAAATCATCCATCTCTACTTTTTTATTTACCTTTACAAGTAGGCTTTTAAAAAGTTACCATGAAGAACACTCAGAGGAGGCTGGACTCAACAGGAGCTCTAACAATCCTGGGATCATAGGTAAGGAGTCCATGACACACCTGTCTCTAACAGGGAATAACTGGGACCCTCAAGAACCCAGGCACTTCCTGATGACCAGCAGCTTGGGTTCCTTCCTGTCTGTGATGACAAAATGACAGATGACAAAAGGTAAGCATGAGAATATAAGCAACAGAAACCAAGGTTACCTGACATCATCAGAACCTAGTTCTCCCACCATAGCAGGTCCTGAATAACCCATCACACCAGAAAAGCAAAATTCATATTTCAAATCACTTCTCACATTGATGATAGAGGACTTTAAGAAGGATATAAATAACTCAATCAAGGAAATACAGAAGAACATGGGGGGAAAACAGGTAGAAGCCCTTAAGGAGGAAACAGAAAAATCCCTTAAAGAAATACAAGAGGAGCTGGAGACATGGGTAAAAGGTTAAGAGCACTGACTGCTCTTCCAGAGGTCCTGCGTTCAATTTCCAGCAACCACATGGTGGCTCAAAACCATCTGTAATGGGAGTGCCCTTTTCTGGTGTGTCTGAAGATAGCTGCAGTGTACTCATATAAATAAAATAAATAATTAAAAAAAAAAGAATTACAAGAAAACACAACCAAACACAAAAGGAATTGAACAAAACCACACAGAACATAAAAATGGAAGTAGAAACAATAAAAAAATCTCAAAGGGAGACTACTCTGGAGATAAAAAACGTAGGAAAGAGATCAGGAGTCATGCATGCAGGCATCGCTAACAGAATACAAGAGATAGAAGAAAGAATCTCATGTGCAGAAGACACCATGGAAAACATTGTCACAACTGTCAATTGTGACTGTCAAGAAAATGCAAAATGAAAAAAGCTCCTAACCCAAAACATCCAGGAAATCCAGGACACAATGAGAAGACCAAACTTAAGGATAATAGATATAGATGAGAGTGAAGATTCCCAACTTAAAGGACCAGTAAATATCTTCAACAAAATTATAGAAGAAAACTTTCCTAATCTAAAGAAAAATACCTATGAACATACAAGAAGCCTACAGAATTTCAAATAGACTAGATCACAAAAGAAATTCCTCCCACCACATAAAAATCAAAACACCAAATGCACAAAACAAAGAAAGAATATTCAAAGCCATAAGAAAAAAAGGTTAAAAGAATACAAATGCTAGCCCAAGCTACTATACCCAGAAAAACTCTCAATTACCATAGATTGAGAAACCAAGATATTCCATGAAAAATCAAATTTACACAATATCTTTCCAAAAATTCAGCCCTACAAATGATAATAGAGGGAGAACTTGAACACAAGGGAAATTATACCCTAGAAAAAAATCAAGAAAGTAATCTTCCAACAAATCCAAAAGAAAACAGCCACACAAACATAACTCCACTTCTCATAACAAAAACAACAGGAAACAACAATCACTTATCCTTAATATGTCTTAGCATCAATGTATTAAATTCCCCAATAAAAAGACATAAACTATCAGCTTGAATATGTAAATATGACCCATTATTTTGCTGCAAACAGGATATGCACCTCAGTGACAAAGACAGACACTTCCTCATGGCAAAAGGCTGGAAAACAATTTTCCAAGCAAATGGTTCCTAGAAAAAAGCTGGAATAGCCATTCTAATATTGAATAAAGTTGACTTTCAACATAAAGTTATCATAAATGTTAAGGAAGGACACTTTATATTCATCAAAGAAAAAAAATCAACCCAAAAGAAATCTCAATTCTGAACATCTATGCTCCAAATGCAAGGTCACCCACATTCATAAAAGAAACCTTACTAAAGCACAAAGCACACATTACATCCCACAAAATAATAGTGGGAGACTTCAACAGCCCAATCATATCAATGGACAGATCATGGAAACAGATACTAAACAGAGACACAGTGAAATTAAGAAAAGTTAAGAACCAAATGGATTTAGCAGATATCGATAGAGCATTTCATCCAAACTCAAAAGAACATACTTTCTTTTAAGCACCTCATGGTGTCTTCTCCAAAATTGACCATATAATTGATCACAAAGCAGCCCTTAACAGATACAAAAAGATTGAAATAATCCCACGCATCCTATCAGATCACCACAGACCAAGGCTGGTCTACAATAACAACAAAATAAATGGAAAGCCCACATACACATGGAAACTGAACAAAGCTCTACTCAATGATAATTTGGTCAGGGAAGAAATAAAGAAACTAAAGACTTTTTAGAATTTAATGAAAACGAATGCTTTTTATACCAAAACTTATGGAACATAATGAAAGCAGTGCTAAGGGAAAACCTCATAGCTCTAAGTGTCTACAAAAAGAAATGGAGAGAGAATACACTAGCAAGTTGACAATACATCTGAAATCTCTAGAACAAAAAGAAGCAAATACACCCAAGAGGAGTAGATGGCAGGAAACAATCAAACATAGGGCTGAAATCAACCAAATAGAAACAAACAAACAAACAAATGAACAAAAACTATACAAAGTATCAACAAAACCTGGAGCCGTTTTTTGAGAAAATCAACAAGATAGATAAATCCTTAGCCAGACTAACCAGAGGGCATAAAGCCAATATCCAAATTAATAAAATCAGAACTGAAAAGGGAGACATAACAAAAAAAAAAAACCAAGGGAATTAAAAATATTATCAGATCCTACTACAAAATCTTATACTCAATAAAACTGGAAAATATGGATAAAAATGGACAATTTTCTAGACATATACCTTGTACCAAAGTTAAATCATAATCAGACAAACCATTTAAACAGTCCAATAACCCTCCCAAATAGCAGCAGTCATTAACAGTCTCCCCACACACAAAAAAAGCCCAGTACCATATGGTTTTAGTGAAGAATTCTATCAGACTTACAAGGAAGACCTAATACCAATTCTCTTCAAACTATTCCACAAAATAGAAACAGAAGGAACACTACCCAATTCGTTCTATGAAGCCACAATCATGCTCATACTTAAACCTCACAAAGACCCAACAAAGAAAGAGAACTTCAGACCAACCTCCCTTATGAATATCAGTGCAAAAATACTCAATAAAATTCTTGCAAACTGAATCCAAGAACACCTCAAAAATATCATCAATCATGATCAAGAATGATCCAGAAATGCCAGGATGATTCCATATATGGAAAGTCATCAATGTAATCCACTACGTAAATAAACTCAAAGAAAAAAACCACATGATCATCTCATTAGATGCTGAGAAAGCATTTGACAAAATTCAATACCCCTTCATGGTAAAAGAGTCAGAAATATCAGAAATTTGAGGCCCATACTTAAGCATAATAAAAGCAATATACAGAAAGCCAGTAGCCAATATCAAACTAAATGGAGAGAAATTGAAGCAATCCCACTAAAATCAGGGACTAGACAAGGCTGCCCACTCTCTCTCTACCTATTCAATATAGTAATCAAAGTCCTAGCCAGTGCAATTAGAAAACAAAGGGAGATCGTAGGGATACAAGTTGGAAAGAAAGAAGTCAAAATATCACTATTTGCAGATGATATGATATTATATTTAAGTGACTCCAAAACTTCTACCAGAGAACTCCCAAACCTGATAAACACATTCAGCAAAGTGGATATAAAATTAACTAAAACAAATCAATAGCCTTCCTCTGCTCAAAGGATATACAGGCTGAGAAAGAAGTTAAGAAAATGACACTCATTACAATAGTCACAAATGATATAAAATACCTTGATGTGAGTCTAATCAAGCAAGAGACAAATCTGTATGACAATAACTTCAAGTCCATGAAGAAAAAGTCGAAGATTTCAGAAGATGGAAAGATCTCCCATGCTCATGGATTGGAAGGATTAATGTAGTCAAAATGGACATCTTGCCAAAAGCAATCTACAGATTCAATGCAATCCTCATCAAAATTCCAACTCAATTCTTTAAAGAGTTAGAGAGAGTACTTCTCAAATTCATTTGAAACAACAAAAAACAAAAAACAAACAAACAAAAAAACAGGATAGTAAAAACTATTCTCAACAATAAAAGAACTGGGGGAATCAACATCCCTGACCTCAAGCTGTACTACAGAGCATAGTGATAAAATCTTTATGATATTGGTACAGTGCCCTGCAGGTAGATAAATGGAATGAAATTGAAGACCCAAAAATGAAACCACACCCTATGGTCACTTGATCTTTGACAAAGGAGATAAAATAATTCAGTGGAAAAAAAGACAGCACTTTCCACAAATGGTGTTGGTTCAACTGGAGGTCAGCATGTAGAAGAATGCAAATTGATTTGTTTTTATCTCCTTTTACAAAACTCAAGTCCAAGTGCATCAAGAACCTCCACAAAAAAACAGATACACTGAAACTAATAGAAGAGAAAGCAGGAAAGAGCTTCGAACACATGGGCACAGGGGAAAAGTTCCTGAATAGGACACCAATGGCTTATGCTCTAAAACCAAGAATTGACAAATGTGACCTCATAAAATTGAAAAGCTTCTGTATGGCAAAGGACACTGTCAATGGGACAAAACAGCATCCTACAGATTGGGAAAAGATCTTTACCAATTCTCCATTTTGATAGAGGGCTAATATCCAAAATATACAAAGAACTCAAGAAACTAGACTCAAAACAATAAAATTACCCTATTAAAAATGGGATACAGAGCTAAACAAAGCCTTCTCAACTGAAGAAACTCGAATGGACAAGAAGCATCTAAAGAAATGTTCAAAATTCTTAGTCATCAGGGAAATGCAAATCAAAACAACCCTGAGATTCCACCTTACACCAGTCAGAATGACTAAGATAAAAAACTCAGATGACAGCAGATGCTGGCAAGGATGTGGAGGAGGAACACTCCTCCATTGTTGGTGAGATTGTAAGCTGGTACAACCACTATGGAAATCAGTCTGGTGGTTCCTCAGAAAATTAGACTTAGTATTACCTAAGGATTCAGCTATACTACTCCTGGCTATATACCCAAATGATGCTCCAACATATAACGACACATGCTTCACTATGTTCATAGCAGCCTTATTTATAATAGCCAGAAGCTGGAAAGAACCCAGATGTCCTTCAACAGAGCAATGGATAAAGAAAATGCGGTACATATTGTGGTACACAATGGAATATTACTCAGCTATTAAAAACAATGATTTAATGAAATTCTTAGGCACATGGATGGAAGTAGAAAATATTATCCTGAGTGAGGTAACCCTATCACAAAATAACACAAATGGTATGGACTCATTGATAAGTGGATATTAGCCCAGAATTTTGCAATACCCAAGATTCAACCCAGACCACATGAAGCTCAGGAAGAAGGAAGACCAAGGTTGGGTACTTTGGTCCTTCTTAGAAGGAGTAACAAAACACTCATGGGAGCAAATATAGAGACAAAGTGTGGGACAGAAACTGAAGGAGGGACAGCCGGAGATTCCTCTACCTAGGTATCTGTCCTATGTGCAATCACCAAATGCAAACACTGTTGTGGATGCCTGGAAGACCATGCTGACAGGAGCCTGAAGTACCTGTTTACTCAGAGTCTCTGCCAGAGCCTGGCTTATACAGAGGCAGATGCTTACAGCTAACCATTGAACTGATCACAGGGTCTCCAATGGAGTAGTTAGAGAGAAGACTGATGGAGTTTAAATGGCCTTGGGGCCCCACTGGTATAGTGAAGATTCCAACTAGGGCTCCCAGGGTCCAAAGAGCTAGCTGTATATGTAGTGGAGGATGGCTTTGTTGGGCATCAGTGGAAGAGAAGGTCCTTGGTCCTATCAAGGCTGGATACCCCAATGTGGGGGAAAGGTAGGAGTGCGTAGATGAGTTGGGGCACACCCTCATAGAAGTAAGAGGAGAGGGGATAGGATAAGGGAATTTTATTAGGAGAGAGTTGAAGAAAGGGGATAACATCTGAAATATAGATAAATAAATTATCCAATGATAATTTTAAAAAATCGGATAATGGAACTGACTATTACATTCAAACATTTGAGAGTTTTTGTTAACAATTTACTATTACTCATATTACTGGGATTTCTTATAATCCTCAAGGACAACATACTATGAAAAAAGCCCATGGAACTTTAAAACAATATCTTCATAAAATAAAAAAAATTAGGGAGGTATATCCTTGTATACCACAAATCTATTTACCTCATATTCTTTTTATTTTAAATTGCTTTAAAGATTTGGATGCCATGGAACTTTTTGCTTAGTGTCTATGACACTCTATAACTAGGCATACTTTTGCCTAGTTGAAAGGGAAGGATACACTTACTGGCATATGGCATGATCCCAATCAGGTATTTAATATGGGAAAGAGGGCATGTTTGGGTTTTTCCTGCAGGATGCCGAAGGAGCATGGTGGCTTCCAGAGTGACAGGTGAGACATGCTGATACTATGACCTGTGAGCTTGCTGAGTGCCCTGACAGTGTGAGTGAGAAGTTGTATTGGAAATATGTTCCTGACCCACCTTTGCTTGCCTGTATTCCAGATGAGACAAGCTACCTTGTCTCAAGTTTTTAGAACTTGTGTTTAGGTAAGGCAGTCTGCTGCATTTTTTTTTTTTTTTTTTTTAAATAAAGACGACTCCTGAGGATGGATATTGAAAAGGTTAAACCAATACCTAGTGTACATGTTTTGCATTGTAAAGTGAGTACAGAGGCTCATTCCTATGAACACTCAGTCTTCCCTTGGTAGCGGTGTTTGAGGAGGTTTTTGAGATATGAACTTAATAGGAAAAATATGACACTTTGACAAGATTTTGAGAGTATATAGCGTCACACTGCTTCAGTTTGTTGTCTCCGTTTGTGTTTGTAGGCTAGGATGTGAATTTTCACATTTCTGCTCCTTCTGGCAGGTATCCTTGCCATGATAGACTCTGGAGCTATAAGCCCACAGGAACCTTTTCTTCTATAACGTGTTTTATTCACATTTTTTCACAGAAGCAGAAAGATAACTAATACTTTACTAGTTATTTATGTCTCTTTCTGTCTTTCCTACGTACACTTTTGTTCTAATAATTAATTAACTCACTTTCTTGTTGGCATATTCTTTTTAAAAATAAAGTAAATTTTAAATCTCAAAACTTAGTGGCAGTTTATTTCTACTCAAGAACAACAACACAAAGCAGACTTTACTTTGTATCTGGGCTGTCAAATAAACACACAAAGAATTATTGAACCACATGTTTAAAAACAATATTCATTGCTGATAGTTATGAAAAAGTTTCTTTAGATCTGTAGATCTGAGTGCCTGAAATTCAATATCATATTTAAAGTTTATAGATGTCTGTTACCAGTCTTTGAAGATTTTATTTCAGTGAGTAATAAAATGATAGGGATTTTGGAAATCAATAAGCTTAAAATATATTCTCAGTTTCTTTCTTCACTTCTTTTACTTAATACATATCCAGAGAACAGATGTTAGATGTTTCCATTTTTATCATCTCACTATAAAATCTTGCTTAATTTGTTATGTTGGAGAAATTCTCTCAAATAACATCTTTTAGATTTAAAAGTTTGCAGTTCAATTTATATATTTATTTAGATAGATATATATTAATGTAGATTTTTTTAACAACAAGTTACAATTTCTGTTTCTCTTGGCTTAATTATAATTTTAGTTTTACTGATAACTCTTTCTTATCAGATGATTGAAAGACAAATTAACTGAAATCCTATAAAACACTCCAGCATAGTGGACTCTGAAAATTTTTATTGATAATCTAATACGGTGGAAGTATTAATTCAACTTTATTTTTATAACTCAAATTCACAAACTCAAGAATTTACACTTTCTTTAAAGCCAATACAAGGTAAAGCAGCTTAACCCTTAACTCAACACTAGTAATGATAATTAGCTGGATGTAGAGTAAAGTTTTCCCCCAAGGAAAAGAACATCAATTGGTTATCCAATACCAACTGGTCAGCCCTGAATATGTATATGTGAGTAATATTATAAGTATTGATCAGATTATATTCACACACACACACACACACACACACACATACACACACACACATACACATGCACACACAATAACAATTAATGAAAAAAAGTCATGAATTTGAAGGAGAGCAAGGAAGGTTATATAAGGATGGTTTATACTATTATCTCGAAAGGTTATACAAAGATGGTTTATACTATTATCTCAAAAGGTTATATAAGGAAGGTTTATACTATTATCTCAAAAATACTTTTAAAAGTTTTAAAAGCTTTTAAAAGTTTTTAAAAGTTTTAAAAGTTTTAAAAGCCAGTACAAATAATTCTTAAAGTTATAACATTTTAAATTAAAAAAGAAAATCAAAGACTGAAATTTTATGTGAAGCATAAACAAATTTCCAGTGTTTTCAAAATACATTTTCTTAAATTTATATTCATTATATTGTTTCCATATATTATCTATTGTGTTAGAGGTTAGAAATTACAGCAATGAATAGAGCATACCTAGTATTCTATCTCATGCAATGAACAGCTCAATAGCTTTTAAAAAGAAATATTTACCTATATTTATAAAATATCCTATGCCATAAAAGAATCAAAATAAACATGTACTAAATTCATGCAAAATAATTATAAAATTTATAATCTTTTTTGATTGGCTTATTTCATTTAGCACAATGTTTCAGGATTTGCCTTTGTTGTGTTACCAAGTAGTTTCTTTACTTTTTTTTTTGTTTGGCCAAATAATCTATCTACATATCACATTTTGTGAATGAGTTTCTTATTGGATCTTTTGGTAAATAATTTTTTCACAGAATAATGTAAAACACTTATACTCAGAGTACCTACAATTGATCTGGAGAGATGGTTCAGTGGGTACAGCCTTTATCATAAAGTACTGAGAAACTGGAGTTTAGACAGTAAGAACCCACATAAAATTTGGAATGATTCCTACCTAGAGATTAGGAGCAAACGTGAGTGAAATTTTGAAAGCTCATAGTCTGGATAAGTTGGCATGTGCAACAAAGTGGAAGGCTGTATTTTCCTCTGATGCCTACACAATGGTTAGAGCATGTATGTGTCCTCACAGACAGACATACAGACAGACACACATGTCATGCACACATACATACTCATAAATATTAAAACTACTTATACTGGATTTCAAATAAAACCCCCTTAGAATTAAAGACTACTAGTGCTGTACCCAATCAATAGTACTCATATTCGTTTCTGCCTTTTTGTCCATTAAAAAGGCCTTTCTCTCAGATATACATTGAACATAGTTATAACACTCATGTAAACTATAAGATATGATATGCATTAATAATGTCCAGCCCATCATTTTTTTTAATTTAGGTATATTACTCTAACATCTATCTTAATTTAAAGAGTTTAAAATTCTATATCTGAATTATGTTTTGATTTTAACTTTTATTATCATCTGAAAACTATCCCTTTAAATCTAGATCATCTTCTTTCATGTTAAACAAGCTAAGTTTATTATGAGACTATAACTAGGCTTTCATCCTGTCAGAGATCCAAGAATGAATTAAATATTACCTGAATATATAGGCAGCACAAACACATAGCTTCTAAAACTTAAATAATTTGTAGAGACAGGTGGCTGCCTAGTTAGTCCCCTAAAGTTTTCATAACATTGGAACGACTATCTTCAGCCTTCTGGCTCAGAACCATCTGTAGAACAATGGAACATGTCAGGAAACCTGGTAGGTTGAGCAGGTTCAGAGTCCCTGAGACCCAGGCACCCACCTGAGATGGTAAGAGTCTTGGCCTGAAACACATGCCACACTTCCCACATAAGGACACTTGACCCGTGGTTATGTAGCCCAAAACAGAGTTCTCCATGCTAATGAAGTACCCAGAGTCCCTGAGAGTTTAGCCAATAAGCTTCACATCCTGGATATTTCTCCCTTCCAAAAGTATTTAAACTCTGGTCCACCCAGAGAAAGTAGTATGCACCTATTTTCTGTGATGAACAGTCAATAAAGAGTTTTAATAAACATAGACTGTATCTTTCATCCAGAACCACCATGGGGAGCGTGGAGAAGGTCTTTGCCTACAGAGCCACGGTTTGTGTCTCCGGTAGAAGGCCTCTTTGTATTCCCATACAACTTTTGCAAAGCAAAGGACAATCACAGATGAGCTAAGACAGAGCTCCCATTCCCCCCCCACACACCCCGACCCCACTCCCACCCCGGGGTTGGCTGCTCTCCTTAACCCACAGGCCCCTGACTCTGGTCCCAACTCCTCCCAGTGCAGCCACACTTGGAGTTTGTAAATAACCATTCTGGTTGCATAGAGTGCCCATGGATCGCCCTTCCTTTTTTTCTGACTCCTCTGTGCGGCACCCCAGTTGTGATTGGGTATCCAGGAGTCACGGAAACCCAGCTTTCACCCAGCCCCCCCCCCCGCCCCCACCCCCAGCATTTTCCCACTTCCAACGTGGCATCTCTGTGCTTTCCTATAGCCCAGCACCTGATGGTGGCAGCATAGAGTCAATGCAGTCAAGTGCTCCACATTCTGCCTGCCTAAGAGGCATGTCCCACACCTCAGCAGTGAGGCAGAATGAGGACCCACACCTTCTGACAGACCATATTCCTACCATAAGTAGGAATTATGGAGCACTAGCTTATGCTGTCTTGACAAATCTAAGTTGTTGAGTATCTTGTATTGTATGTCCTTTTTGCTGGATAGTAATTTTTTTTTTTTTGTCTCTAAATGAAATAAGGCAATTCTTGTCTAGTGCCTCCCATGTCATACATAATTGGAGAGATCCATAGCAGAGGATCGCCTTGTCTAGCATCAATGGGAGGAGAGTCCCTTGGTCCTGTGGAGGCTCAATACACCACTATAGGGGAATGAAGTAGGAGTGCATGGGTGGGTGAGGGAGAACCCCCATAGGAGGAGGAGGGATGGGATAGGGAGTTTGTGGAGAGAAAACTTGGAAAGGCGATAACATTTGAAATGTAAATAAAATATCCAATTAAAAGAAGCTAAAAAAAAAAAAAAGAGTTCTTATGAATTGAGATACTTTAGTACCTTTATCCATTACCAGAAAATAATTTCTAAATGAAGAACTATCGGGAAGGTAAATGAATATATGTGATATTTGGTCCCAACAAGCAGATCTAGGTGATGGGTCAAAACTTTAGCTAGTGCGTTTTTCTAAATAGTTGCTTTAGAAGACATGCTGACCTGTGCATTTAGTAATTCCCTTACTTTCTATTGCTCCTTTAGGGTCTGAATATTCTATAAAATTATGCAAGACTACATATTTTAAATCTCCAACTTTTTTCTTAATTGTAAAGAAACTGATTTCAAAAAAGATCAATGGGGAAGGGGGGCAAGGAATATAATTCACGTTTAGGAAACGTTCCAGAGAAATGGTTTTGTCAATCCTTCAGGGTGACTCTAAGTAAAGAAGCCTTTAGGTAATGCAGTGATACTTTCAAAAGTCTACATCTCAGAGACATAATTAACTGGAGCATCAAATCCCTAGCTACCAGCTTCCTTATTTGAGGGTAAACAGACTCAGAAACTCCTGTAGAGGATGATAAGAAGAATCAGTGATGTGTACCTTAAGAGGCAGAGGCACAGTGAAACCAGGGTGGGGAAAGGTCCAGGAATTAGAAGAGAATAAAGAGAAATCTGGAGCAGAGAGCATCATATGAGCTTTGGTGAGTCGTGTAGGAACAACTTTTTGAATGTTTAATTATTCAGGCTAAGGTTTTATCTCCGTGGTTTAGTGCTTGCCTAGCTTGTGTGAGTTCTCTCACTCAGATGCCAGCAGTGCAGTTAACATTGCATACAAATCTACTCATTTTTTCTTATTTATTTCTCACTAGAATTTGGAACTGCTAGAACACTCAATTATCCCATTTTTTTTTCTATTAAACAGCATGATTGCCTGCTTAGAATATTTCACATTTACTTTTCCCTCAGCTGAGGCAGATGATTAAGGTTATTTTGGTATTGATCTATTTTATTGATTTGGGAAATTGGAGAACACCCATGAGATATTTTCAGTGTGAGAACGTCAATTGAAAGCTTGAACTGTTTGGAGACATTTTGGTTTTCAAGTTGAATAAATAAGATACAAGAGCACATAAAAGAAAACGCGACCTTTGAGAACAGTCACTTCTAATTAGGCAAGAATGTGGCGTTCCCAGGATGGAACTTCCTGAATCAGTACTAATATTTCTGCTTCTTGACTTAGATTGTCTTTGCTAAATTACTCGTAATAGAACTTGGGAAGGATTGTGGGGGCGGGGGTGACCAAGACGCAAGAAGTGAGTGGGATGTAGAGTGAATAAGGGAAAAATTAAATATAATAATAATAATAATAATAATAATAATAATAAAGTAAAATGTCCAAGTGAAAGAATAAAGTTGTCTCTTTGTGTGTTTATGTGTGCATTTGATTTACAGGTATTTCAGTCAGATGTTAATTCTTCATGTGAATTATTTCATAGTTTTATTTACCTTAAGTAGAAAATGCCGTGGCAAAAATAAAATATTTGGAGACTCTGTGATGCAGACAGAAATTGTATCCCAAAATTTCTTGAACATTACTAGGTATGGTAGCCTTTCCTATTTTGAGTGCATGAGTGTGCTATGTTCTGTCAGGTGTGTGTGAGTGTGAGTGCTTGTGGATACTTAAGGATGATGCTTGGTGTCTCGATCTAATACTGGGCACCTCATTCCTTTGAGAAAGTGTTTCTCACTAAATACATGGCTTATCTTGTAATCAAGAAAGCCCATCTATCTCTTGTCTTTAGCATTTTTTTTTCACATGTGTGCTCCAGATTTGTACTCTGGTCTTCATGACTGCCCTGAAAACTCTCTTGACTCAGATAAGAGCGTAGGTTCATTTCTCTCTTTATGCCTGGCTTGTTTTCATGAATACTAAATGTTCTAGTTTTGTCCACATTGTTACAAATGACAAATTTTGACATTTTTCAAAATTTGCACAGGATTCTACTGTGAGTTTTTATTTGCGTTATATTTTAAATGAGATTGGTTTTCGTAAATTCATTTCCATGTAGCTATTTGTAATGAAAACTACTGGTTTTTAGAGCTTATCTTTATATCTTGCCACATCATGGAAATCATTTATCATCACAGAAGTTTTTGTTTTGTTTTGTTTTACTTTTTATTTTTATTTTTTAGTGGACACAGGTAATTGCAGATGCCTACAACAGGTCAAAGTGCAGAAGATAACTGACAACAGCACATCTACTAAACACTCCTTCCCACTCAAGGTACAAGGACATTATGGAAGAGAAGGCAGTAAGATGGTAAGAGTTAGAAGACTATGAGAAATATTGAAAAACATTGTCTCCTGGACTTCATAGGAATGACTTCCAATAAATACTCAACAGCTGTGCTGACCTGCCCAAGATTTGGATCAACAAAAGAAGCACAAAGCTCCACTTCTGGTAGAGGGACTGCCAGCAAGAGATGGCTAGAGAGGGAAGGACCGGTACTTTTCTTCAGGGATGTAGCCACTGCAGGTTGCCCAGGCTACAGTGATCAGCCTTAGCCCCACGCCCATAGGAGCCACAACAACACACTATCTTCCTTTGTTGCTGGATTGTCCTCTGTAAGCTGAAATAAAGCAGTTTCTCCCATAAGTGTTATGATAATTAACAGAGAAGCCAGAATGCAAACCAGGATGTTGGGATATAAAGAACACTTTTCATATATTGTCAAAAAAAAGCTAATACAGATTTCTGAAGCCTTAACAGTTTCAGAAAACTATTGAGCTCGTTCAGTATCCAATTTTAACTGCTTCAGTAGTTTTTTTAAGTTTAGTAAATATGCATAATTAACAACTTTCATTTTTAGCATTTGAATTTGGATATCATCTTCTGATTTTGGTATTTTATACATAATGAATTTTTTTTTTTGCCCAATCAATCACATTGTTTCATACGATTTTATGCTACCCTCTATTTTTCCTTTAAAAAATTGTGGTGTTACCTATTATTCATATTAAAGACATTCTAACCACTTGAGCTTCAGCAATGTTTCCTTTTTACTATAATTATATATGTGCCAAGCCAGCAGTACAATCTGCTTTAAAGAACTTTAATTTTCTTAAAGGGAAACCCTCTATCTACAAACAGCCACTAATCTACTTTCTACTTTTAAAGATTTACTTATTCTTGAAAATAAAACAAAATTTATTTTCAGCACTCTCTTCACGTTTGGGTTTCTATCCAGAAGAATTTCCAAGTGGATTCATTTAAAATAGAATGAAGGATTTTGTGGCTTGAAGCCTTTGCATTTTGTTCTCTGCTTCTGATGGGCTTGGTTCTGGATTGAGGTAGCTTTCTTTTGGAAGCCTAACACTTGGGTGTATAGAGTCAGCTCTAGTGAGTGCCAGGGTTTTTAGGGAATTCTGTCAACATTTTGCTTCGCCTCCTTCCACACTCCCTATTACTTTCTCTGCATCCTACTAAACAGATAATGAAAGAACACAGGCTTTATCCTCAAATAGTTTTTTTGTCTATGCTTGTATTTTGTGGTTCATGAGATTACTTGTGGACAAGTTTTGTTTTAAATACTTGGGACTTTTAAGACATAATTGCTCCCTGGACTCTTTTTAGTTTCCTTTCTGTTTATTTCATGTGGAGCCACTGACATTAAACAACATGAAGCCCTTGACATTTTTAGTAATCCAACTTAAAGTTTTTTTTTTTTAATGTTGGAACAAGATGAAACTTAAATTTATTTTGTAAAATAGTTGGAATAATGAGTTAGTTATAACCATAAATTAATGAGTTATCAATATAGGAATAACACACAAACACATTTTAATAAAATTTTGATTAAATTTTGTACTTTGCAAAATTTTCTTCTTTTGTGTTTATATTTAGTCTTTTTTATATTTAGTCTAGTTTATATTAGTTCACCAGGTCCCACTATATAATCTACATTTTTTCTTTTATGTTTTGAAGGCCAATATTAGAACTAAATTAATATAATAAATTAATTTTTAGAATTAGCTAGTTTTATGATGTAGCCTTATGACTTTAAGTAATTTCCTCTTCCTGTTGTTTTGTGTATTTATGTCTGATTAATGTTTATAATTTTATTTACAACACTTTTAAAAATGGTTACTGGAGATACCAGTCCTCTAACTTCCCTTCTCTATGCAGAGATACTAGAGTGTTTTGGCTCGTAATGGTTATTCTGCATTATTACTTACAATGAGTAAATTCCCACAGAAGACTTAGTCCTAGTCTCAACCCTGTTTTGAGATGTGAGAGTAACGTTATTTATAGGGAGAACCTTGACTAGACAGTAATTCATAAAAAGTGAGTCATTTCCAAATGACAGTAACTTATATATTATTTGTAACAAATTGCTTGTAACACATCCTTTTGACTGATTATGATACACAAGCTGTCACTGTACTACAGCTAAAAACTACTGTATTACAACAAGTTGACCTTTTCAATGGATTTTCTAAAGGATTTGGAAAATCTTACATCTTAGAGGAAGCTCCCTCTGTATGTTATGAAATGTCATTATAATTTGTCTTCTCTGCTGCAGAAATTTTTGTTATCCAGGGGAATTGCCTTTCCACAGGAAGAACATTTTTATTCTTTAACTTCACCAGAGAATGTATTTTTATTCCGTTTTTATATATATTTAGTTTTATGTAATTCACTTCTAGAAGCATAGTAAGCATAACACTATTAGCACAGGGTTCTTCTTTGGTGTCACTATCATAAATAACAGATGGAACTTTGAGGCTCTAGTGTATGAGGAGTGATGATATTAATAGATGATGTTCTTTGATCCTCTCTTGAACTTCAAGGGAAAAAAGGCCTTGCTGTTTGTTAAGAAATTTTTGGTTTCCATTCCATCTCTGTTAACTGAGAAGTATTAATGTAATGTCAGAAAAATTTAAGTTTCAGCATAAATATGAAATGAAAAAAAAAAACCCTTCATTTCCAAGCTATTGTATAGGAGTTAAGAGAAATGAGTAAATTTCTCTGTCTCTGTTTCTCTGTCTCTCTGTCTCTCTGTCTCTCTGTCTCTCTGTGTCTCTTTCTCTCTCTCTCTCTCTCTCTCTCTCTCTCTCTCTCTCTCTCTGTGCCTTTCTCTCTTTCTTTGTCTCTGTCTTTGTCTTTTCTTTATAACTAATGGCATGGCCTCAAATTATAAGATAATTTTTTTTCATGGTGAATTCTTCTATGCTTATGAAAATGTCTTCATCTCTTTAAAATGTTTTTCTTCATATAATTTTGGTTTGTATTTTCCTCTGAACAGCCTGCCCACAAAAATACATTTATGCACACATCTTTGCTATGTAGGAATAGAAATCTATATATTTTGTTTGGGAATGAAAATTCAGGGTTGGGGGCAAGGCTGCCCTTCCCCCAGAGGTTTTTCCCTATTTAATCCTGATATTGGTCTCTTCTTCTCATCTCTTCTCTCTCTAGTCATGTGCCCCTTTCTCTCTTTCTCTCCCATACCCCTTTCCCCATGGCAATTTCCCTGGCCTTGGGCCTTGAGGACAGTGAACCCACCTGCCTAAGAGCAGCTTCCCAATAAACCTGCTTTTAATAAAATCTAATCTGGTTTAAATTGGCTCATTTTAGTGGCAGGGAAACAACCTACCAGAAATATTCACATGTTCTATAAATTAAAGAAAACAGAGACCTGAAGGATTTAATTCTAAAATAACAATAAGTTTTGTTCTTCCACAAAAGGGATTTTTAATTTTTTTCCTAATGTCTAAGTGTAGGCAAGGTGGTTTGATGGGTAAAGATGCCTGGCACCAAGCTGAATTTGATCTCTGGAACCCATATGATATAAAGAGAGAACTGTCTTTAATAAATTGTCCTCTGACCTCCACTCATATACCATGGAGAGCATAGAAACAAACACACACACACACACACACACACACACACACACACACTACAATACATAGACAAACACTAGATATTAAAATATAAAATATCTTGAAACAAATTTTTTTATTTATTGTGCTCTTGCTTTGAAGTTGCATTATGTCAAAGGTAATTCTTATAAAAGAAACTACTTAATTGGGAACTTGTGAACCATTTCAGAGCATTAGTTCATTATCACCATGGCAAGAGTCATGGTGGCAGACAAGCAAGCTAGGGAAGTAGCTGGCAGCTTCACATCCAGCTCTACAGGTAGCACCATGGATAGAAAGGGACACTGGTCCTAGAGTGGGCTTTTGAAACCTCATCAAAGCACCACAACATTTAACAGAGCTTTCAAGTAATATTGATTTTATATTTATCATCAGTGTATACTTAGTCCTTGTTAAGAAATATAGGGTGGTTAGAAATAACAACAAAATATTATGTGTATTCATACAACATATAAAACTGTTCATAAAACACTGTTCATCACTGACATAAATGATAACAAAGGTATTTATCAGCAGTATAATGAATAGCATTACAAATAGTAAGGGAAATGCAAATGAGGGGGAGCATGTCTACAGCAAAAGATGTGAATGAATGAAATAAACTTTTGTTGACTGTTGGGGGCCGACTTTTAGCAGAAAGCGGCTATCAGCTTTGCAGCCATCTTGAGCCATATACCCTGACATGAGATTTAAATTACAATAGCCTACAACAGCTGAGAACACTCTGATAATCTTGGTTTAGATACCTTGAGATTAAAGGTGTGTGAGATTAAAGGTGTGTGAGATTAAAGGTGTGTAATTTAAGAGTATGATTTAGAAGTATAGAGATCAGAGTTAGAGACAAGACCTAAAGGCATGATTAAAGGTGTAACTTAGAGGTGTGGCTTAGAAGTAAGACATATAAAATGCAGAGGCAGACAGTAGGATTCAGACATTAGGGAGACATAGCAGAGAGAAGACATTAGGGAGACTATAGAAGACAGAACCAGACATTAGGGAGACGAGAGAGAGAGATTCATACACATCAGACATTAGGTAGAATCTGGCCTCACCCTCGTTCTTGCTGAACCCCGACCTGAAGACTGGAGCGGCAACTTGGGTCGGGATACAGTGGCCACCCAAACGTGGGTCGGCCCGGGCCTCAACATTTTGCCTGGGCTGCAACATTTATTTTGGCCACCACAACTTGGGGCTAGTGTGGACCCCAACAGTTGACTTATTACACAAAATATATGGGTGTGCATATTAAGGCCTTAAGTTGACACTGGGTACCTTCTACTTTATTTACTAAGATAGCATGTCTTGCTGAACCTGTAGTTTACCACTTTGGTTAGTCTAGCTAGACAGTTTGCCCAAAGTATACCCTGATTTACACTGTATTTTATTGTGGTGCTGAAAAGTGTCAAAAACACTGAACAAAATGGTTATTACTTGTCAACAACTCAAAAACTTCTAATGGCTGAGTAATTTTGTTCAGTATTTCAAACCATTTCACTGTGTTTGTTGTAAAAATTAGGTAACATAACCATTTTAGAACCGAGTTCCTTAGAAGGTATTCAGGCTTCTCTGTAAGGATATCAGAGGCTCTGCTTGGTGAGAGCTGTTTATTCATGAAGTAGTCACTTTGATTGGAGTAGATTAATCATCAATCAATGTGCCTTTAACCACTGTGAAGAAAATGAAGTGCCCTTTTCAAGTTTCTATCCTGAGCTTGGCCTTGGGGCTCAAATGATTTAGAAAGTTACTTGATTTTCTTTTTCCTCTTATTGAAAATGCAAAATTTCTTTGATTTTTGCCTTTTATACTCTCTGTGTTCATTCTTGGACTCTGCTCTCTGACAAAATGTCAAATCGCTTCAGAAGATGGCTTATTAAGTGCTGTCTTTACACCCTGCCACCTGCAGATAATTCTGGTTCTGGTTTAAAACCAGACTTCTGCCAGGATCTGGAAACAGGCCTATTTGGCCTTGGGTCATACTCAAGCTGTGTCAAGTCAAGAGCCTCAAATAAATTTAAAATTGGAATAGAGTAAGTGATAAAGAACTCACTCTGTGTTTCATTGTTGTCTGAGAGAATCCACTTTGAATAGAGGACTCCATCAACAAGAATTTCCTTCTTAAGGACACAGAGCAAACTATCCTGTTATATGTCTTCATATAGCATATGTTAGTTTTCCTATAACACTGTTCACAACTGACATAAATGAGGAATATCAAAATGTGCACCAATAGTATGATAAATAGCATTACAAATAAAAAAATAAAAAATAACATTGTTAATGAACATTAATTCACCAAGAAAAGTGAATGAATAAAACACACATTTATTGACTCATTACACAATAAATATACACTCTAATATTAACTTCAATGTGCTTAACAGGCAAAACTAATCTATGCTAGTAGAAGTTGTTGGTTACTTTAGTGAGGAATAATGACCAGAATGTGATACAAGGGGAGGTTTGTTACCACCTTGTGTTTCTGAATAGGATGCTGTAAGCATGAATGTATTCAGTTTGCACAC
Organism: Arvicanthis niloticus; assembly: GCF_011762505.2. Classification (NCBI taxonomy): domain Eukaryota; kingdom Metazoa; phylum Chordata; class Mammalia; order Rodentia; family Muridae; genus Arvicanthis; species Arvicanthis niloticus. The sequence continues at coordinate 46,021,721 of NC_047669.1, read as the reverse complement.
AGTTGTGGAAACAAATATAATTTTATATTTTCTCGGTTGCAGGCAACATTTAACTGAATGTTAATTAAGTAATTCAAAACACAATAAATTATTCACATTGATATATTTGGATCTGTTTTATATTGTCAAGCTCCAGTAGTATATCTGTACTTCAAAGTATTTTAAAAGTTTTAGTATTTTTAAGAGAGAATATTCATTCAAATTACTATGAACACCGTGACTATGATCCATTTATAGGCAACAACCCGGCTTTCTAAGTGGACAGGTATCAAGTAATGAACTACAAATGAATCCTCTGTGAGTGGCACCATTTTGAAATAAAATATGTAGCACAATCAATCAACATTATTGGTTCTCAGTGAAAAAGAAGAAAAAGCTGTTACTGACATATTCAATAATGTACTAGCTCTTACCTTAAATTTTCTGTTTTCCCTTACAAATGCCTATATTTTAACTTTTTCAGTAAACACACATAAACACACACATAACATACACACACTCCCCATGCACAAACCAACCCTAAAATCCAATTCCTCACCTTTCATTCAAGTAATACAAGAAGCTGATGGCATTAAGTGTGATATTACATTATTCAACATCTGCTTAGTTTTCCTATCAAAAGTCACAGCAATGATTTACTACCTGAGTTCCTAGCCAGAACATAAGTCTTATCAGACATCATAAAGCCTGCCTACATTAGATATTTAGGTAATATGTGATGTTCCTGGAGGTTGCAAAGCAAGTTTTAAGTTAGTAGGACTTCCACTGTTATTCTTCAATGATTTAAATGTTTTTCTCAGTCAAGTCCAAATAGCAGGAATCAAATTGAAGAAACAAATAAACAAACAAAATTTACGTAAGAATAAAAGCCTATTTATACTAATAGAGATATTATTTATATAAAAGTCTACTAGTACCAAATAATCCATGAGAATGTTACATATTAAATTTTAAAATGAAAGTTTCTTATAGTTGTACCAAGAGTATGTTTGAGAAAGTTACTACAATCTGACAACCATACTGCAAGTTTGAGTTTGTGATCTATTAATATTTAGCTGTTCTTATATTGTGGGTGGACCCTCCTAATTAAGGTCAAAGTTCACCATGACCAGCTATCCTCAGAGTTATGTGTAAAATGGAAGACTCTTTTGTTTGCATGTTTTCTCCTTCTTTGACCTTGGATGGGGGATTCTAAGCCCCTACACTCACCTCTATCTATGGATAGTCACTCATGAAACCTCAGTTAGCTTATAGAATCAATTTCCTTTTGCCTGACAAAACCTGTTCAGTTAGTACTTGAGATTTCTGAAATGCTTCTTCATGTGAATGAGATATGCCAGGTACCCTAATACTCCAGGCAATGACCTATGCCCATCCTGGATGTCCCAACCTTCAGTCCCCCAAAGCTTTATAAGCCTTCAGTCACCACAAGTAAAGTTGACTTTCCTACTGACAAGCAGTCCCAGTGTGGTCATTCACTGTAAGTACTCACAGGGCTTCTGAACCACTTGTTTGATTCTCTGCTCCCACTGCCCTTGTGGACTGTATGGGCTGAGGGTTCATAAGAGCAGGGAGACACACATTATATAATTGGGTTACTATTATTATTATCTTATATTTATAGCAGAGTGTCTCTAATATGGAAAAGTATATACATATGTATGGTACATTTTGAAAATACTATAAATAATATTTCAATAAATGACAACTTTACTGTGCTAATAAGTAATACTTTGCACAATTTTGAGACATGGTTCTTTATCTTTCTGTTCCTTTGCAGTAGGTCACAGTTTTATTTGAAAGTGTCTTAATAATATTCACTGACATTTGTGAGCATTCAATTTTCTTGTGGGTTATGGTTCTCAGTTAATACAATTGAAATATTTCTAGAATATAAAATTTATTACTTCTGTACAACCTATGAAAATACTAAATGTGTTTGTTTTCACTTTAAACTTTTAACAATATTGAAAGCTTCAAGATTTCAGGAGTTCCTAAGAATTTCCTCTTTTATGTCCATATTTGAAAATTAATGTTTATTGAATAGCTAGAAATATTAAATCATATTAGGCATACTAATAGCTACTAGTTAGCTATGGTAGTAGTCAGCTTTTTATATTGTGGAATTAATATTTGTAAAACATAATTTGCTACATTAAATTATGCAAGTCATTCTACCAGAAGTAAGTTAACTATCAAGTTACTAGAGGGAGATTGAGAAAGATTTAAAAGATGACAAGGCAATTACATTGAAAAGAACTGATATTAGAGTGTTTGTATCTTCAGCTCCTGTTGAAATAACTGGTAAAGGCAGCAAACAAAGAAAGGAAATCTGGAAATTAATATTAATGTATATGGAAAATAATTTTTATAACTAAATCACAAAGCAAGTTTTCATGCCAGAATTCTATTGTATACCAATAAACTGTGATGTACCCTTAACACGGCTAAAAATGAGTTGCTGACTTTTATCAGTTGTTGAGAAGAGGAATAATGTAATAGAGTCAAAACCATTTGGAATTTTCCATAAAGAGTATCATAAAATTCTTGAACAGCATTGTTGACTTCGTATCATCTTAGATCTGATAAAATCATTTAAATCAAACAATACTCTATCTCCTTTGGTCTAGTTAAAATCTTCTATCTAGGCTGTGATCTAAGCTGTCATATCACCGGACCAAACTCCAGCATATACACTGTGATAAACACTTATCATGGCCATCGGTATCCTGTATATTTATCCTGCTTTGAAATTCAAAGCAGTCAATCTATCACCTCTACACGGAGAAGTGGGGTGTGGACACATTCCTAGCTATATTCATTCTCTACCCACTGACTGAGGCCTCCATAGCCATTAGACTTCCTGTAACTCTTTCTTTATATCTGCCAACCTCTATGTTTTATCTAAATCTAATGTTCTTCCTAAATAGGGAATTTTTAATGATTCCAAACTTTCTTGTTTGGAATCTAGTGTTCTCTCCTTTGAGGAGGTGTTTTAAGCAAGCAGCTTCCTTAGCTTATAGACACTTGAGAGGAAAGAAAAAGAATGTCAAAGCAATGTCAGAATGAAATCACAAATAATTTAATTAAATTATTTAATTAATACTTTAATTAAAGTGTACAAAAACTTATGTATATAACTAACACATCTAAACATATAATTGAATAGAACATATAATTGAATAGAACATGTTCTTCAAAATATGAAGATATTTAAATTCTTTTATTTATTCTATTATATCCAAGAAATACATAATGGGTTCCTGTCTTTTTCCCCAAATTAGATATTATTGTTAAGGTTGAGACTATTTAAAGTTCTTATGTAGAATTCCAGAAAATAGAAGAATATATTTTAAAATAACTCAAAGTAAGAAGAAGGATAGTGTAGCTATGGTGTAATATAGCCTACAGGTGACAGGAAAGTAGGCTTTTTGATTGTTGAGTGTAATTTCGTTGATAGGTGAGTAGCAAACTGAGTAAGATTTAGAATTCCTTTAAAGGGCCTCAGTAGAGGATGGCTCCATATTAAATACATTTTTTCGTTATAAATTGCTTAGGCTCAACTGCTCTATTATACCAATACAAAACACAATATACTGCCATATTTAGAAAAAAATAGAGTAATTTAAGAAAGAAATAAAGACTTGTTCTAGAAGAAATGGTTGCAGTGAAATCTGATGTCAAGTAGTCTAATTCAATGCATTCTATTCTTAAGTAGAGCCAAACAGATTTTCTGACGCATGGATTGTGGATCATAAAACAGTTCAGGCTTTGAGAGGATAAAATTTCTCATCACTAACATTTTATATATTCTGAGTGCAATATTTATCTATAGGAGAATTCTATGGTTTAATTTTATAGTATACACTCACTTGGAAGATCTAGTGAGTAAAAAGGTAGTTTTACTTACCAAACCATGAATTGAAATCATAATGATGTCCTTTGAGGACTGCATGTATTCCAATATTTCCTTTTGCTTTGTTGAAAGGGTAGGATGTGAGGTGATTTATAGCCACATTTGGTATTTTCAAGAATAACAAGCACAAAAGTTTCATTTAAAAATATTTAGAAGTTATTCCTAAATTGGCTAGTAAGCATTTCCTTTGTGATAAATTCAATGTGTAGAAAATAACCCTTGCCAGATAGAAATTGAAGATGTTTCATGAAATGAGAAGAGTTAGAGCTGGTTGTAAAATTTACTATTTCATCTGAACCTGCACTTCATCCTCTATAAATAAACATTACGTGTGTCAGTTATATGATTCTGTGTGTCACATTTCCCCATAGAAGGCGAGGATTTATCATGAAATAAACTCATATTTATCAGTCATGAAGAAAATTTAACCTTTCTAAATATATAGTCTAGGTATACACATCCAGAAATATGGGAGATTCCAAATGCCAAGAACAATTGAAATATATTTTGTATAAATATTAAATAAACACTATTCTTACACAGAATTGTGTAAAGAGATTTCTTTTTCAGGATTCCCTGAGCCTTGAGAGGGAAGGATGTGATAGAGAAGTCCCATTTAGGTTCAGTGTTGCAAGGTTTCTCAGTCTCTACATTTTGTCTGGCTGTTGGCTCTGTATTTGTTCCAATCTGGTGCAGGAAGAAGCTTCTCTGATGATCATTGAGCAAGGCACTAATCTATGAGTATTGAAGAATATAATTAGGAACCATTTTATTTGTGGTAACAATATTTTAAAAATAATTTTAGAATGTAGTAATCAACTCCTGGCCTTGGGTAAATATTCAAGAGTTAGTCAGTGGGTTGAGTAGTCAACTGTCTGTAGATGTCTCATAATAGTAGATGACCTTCTACTATTGAAAATCAAGTTCATGCTTTCAGAGAAAGATGAGACAAGTTGGCCTTCTCATATTTGTACTTAAAATGTAAGGTGAAAGAGAAGTGTCAGTGAAATGAGACCAAAACAAAATTTGAAACTTTGTCTTAAAGGGACCTTTCAGTTTCTTATTGTATTAAATTTATAAATAGAATAAAATACTTCAGAAGTTTATAAATGTTTCTAGATGATTTGGTTCAGGATTCTCTGAACTCAGATTCTAAATGCCTTCGGATTGTGTAACAATAAAATATCTTCCTTGCATCCAGTCATAACCCGATGAATGAGTTGTAAAAGCAAATTGTGGGCTCAGTATTTTCTCAGAACCACCCAACAGCACCTCTTCCAGCTCACTACTGATTTTAGTGTGATGTTGTGAAGTGAGCAGATGGCAAAAGCTTTTAGAGCTTAGAAAACTTCACTGAGAAAATTCTCTTGGGATCACAGAAGGTTTGAGTGAACAAGGGGGCATCAACTTTTCTAATCCAACTGAATTGCAAGAACAGAATGAATCTGGGATTGTCTGTTTTGAGCAAGAATAAGATGTTTTCTGTAAAAATGAAAACTGTCAAATTGTATTTGGTAAACTGAGTTGTATAATGTGGTTAAGAACATTTCTTCCTACTCAATTCTAGACAAATTTGTAATGGAATTTGTTAGCTTCCTTGATGTTAGATTAGAGTTCAGGTCAAGCTTTTGTTTATTACGTGTGGACAGCATATGATATTTTATTTCAGGGGCCCAACCTATATAAATCTCACTGTACTAGTTAACATTTATGCTCCATTTTACATCACACTGGGAAGTCACACTATGAAGTTGAGAGTGCTGCTGATGCAGGAATGCATCATGGAAACCGAATCAGAGTCTCTTTCTTTTATTCTCCTAGACCTGAATCCATGGGACTTGTCCTGAACAACAAACCAGCTATGTTGTATCTAGGCATTTGTTTTGTTAAATTGCACTTCACTGAACTAGAATGTCCTAGTGAACAGAAACATACACACTCCAAATTGATCTTGTGATATGGTGAAACATCTGAAATTATTTAAATACTGCATTTATTGACAAGATTTCAATAAAAACAGGAAAGTTTTTCTATTATATGCAATATTTAAATCCTGTATTAAAATCATGGATTACTTGTCTCAGAAGACAAAAAAGGAGATTTCATTAATTATTCCTTTTATAATTATTCTTCATTAATTATTCCTCATTATTAATTATGAGTGGTATATAAACATTTAGGGTGAAGCGTAATGTATTACCATTCCTTCTACATTGAAAATTCAGTCTGAACATGAGAATAATATATGAATGGATGTAGGAAAAATGAACTTTTCAAGTCGAATGGACAAAACAGTAGACAGGAACTTAAAACTTTCAACAAGGAGAGACGTTTTTGACAAAGGAAGGAAAGAAATATAACACAGTGTATCATATATGCAATGATTGTGATTTTCCTAAAATGCCAATGTCTAGGCATTCTAGGCAATCTGCATATTTAAAGCGAATTGCCCAGAAAGGGGCACTATGTGAACTAGGGAATCATGGACATGTAACATTCCACAGCATTGGGCAATGGTTCTAACCTAGACAATACTACAGACCTTTAGTATGTCCAGACAATGGGAATACATAGAAAAGCCTGAGAATTAGCCATGTAAGTCTTCAGGACACTGAAGCCATCATGTTTCTGTGATGTAGATTATATGAAAGAATTCTTGTTGACATTTCCCCTACTACTACTATCTTTTTTTTTTTTTTTTTTACAAAATAAAATAGAAAACAAGAGTCTCTATTACCTAGACAAAGTTTCATCAAATGCCAGATATCTATGTGATGACCACTAAGCATTTACTGTTGACACAGCTTAGTTTTTTTCCTAATAACCTTAAAGGAGAAAGTGTGAAATATGAAAAACAATGCATCTTGAACAATATGTTCATGATTTGATTTTAATTCAGTCTTTCAAAAACTCTATTATTATAAATATTAAAATATCACAGATTTGTTAATTTCATCCTTTCTTTTTCACAGTGGACCTAAACCAAATGAATTATGCTATTATTATATTTATAATTTACTTTTATCTTATATTTCTAAATATTATAAGCTTAATTAATTCTAAAAATTGTAAATGATAAAATTTCAATCTGTTTTGTTTTGCTTTGCACTTTTGTAACCAGGAACTCCTTTGTATTTAAGGATAATAGTGAACTTCTTATTCTTTTGCCTGCAACTCTCAGGTGTTATGATTTTGTAATTGCTAGAAAGTTTGGACACACCATACATTGCTTTCTTTTCTCATTTAGTTTGTGGAGTTTCTGGATAGTAAACTCCTGGGAAATGACTTCTCTTGCGTCTCTACTTCCCTAGATATTCTGCCTAATGATTGTATTTTCTCTCAAAAAAATTAAAAACTTTTTTTTTTTCAGAAAGGCATCTATGCCACTGCTTCTTGAATGTGAGAACGTACGATACCATTACCTTTCCTGTTAATGGGATTCTAATTAGGCTGGTCAGTTTTAATTAGTATGCTGTCATGTAGCAATCTAATAAAGTACTGTGTTGAGAAAAATTGATCTGGCCTTGATGCTAATTACTCTCTTAGACTCTATGTTTTATCAAAATGGAAATTTATTGCTTCCAGGAAACCTGATTTTTTTTCCCTTCCTCTGTCATCTCTTGTTTAGTACATACTACTTATATTTAAGTTGTCTCCTTAATTCATATTGGGTCCTCCTTCTCAATTTAACTGCATACTGGACTTTGTTGTGTCCTGAAACAGTGGTGCTTCATTAGTAGCCACACAAGGCATCCTATAGTAAAATCTTTTCTGAAATGAAAGTTCTTCTAATACTGTTGGCTTAATCCAGTAAGTGCTGATAGGTGAGACCCTGGTCAGCTTCCATTAAAATCAGAGTTTCGAGATCATTGTGTTGCTAGAACAACACAATTTAACAATTATAACATAACTGTTAGGAAGAAATATATTTAAAAATATCACATTGTTTACTCATGTTTTCTCAAGGCAGTATGCGATTTCAAGTGTAAAATAAGTATCTCCAACCCTCAGAAGATTGGTTCCCCTCACTATGATTCAATTTTTTAAAATAATAATAAATAGATATAATTGACATGTTCTTTTAATGTAAGATATTTGGAAGGAAAAACTGGAAATCTAACAAAAAGTTAGATTAAAATTTGATCATTAACTGTACATTGTGCATATTTTAAAAATAAAATTCATATTGTAAAAATTTAAATATATTTTCTTGCATAAAATGACCTCATTTGTACTTTATTTTTTCCTTTAAACAGACTTGCTTTAATGATTTAAATATGAGAAAAGTTGGATTTAATTCAAAATAGGATATGTCTAGATAGCCATATTATTTTATTATATTTTATGATGGTTGCCTGAGACATTAAAGAATTAATTGGATTGCCTAACTAACTTTTTTGTGATTCTCAGAAAGTGAATAGGTGTGTGGGTGGGGGAGTACCATTTATATGAGGGGATGGAGGTTTGGGTTTACAGAGGTAGGAAATTGGGAAGTGGGATAACGTTTGAAATGTAAATAAATAAAATAAGCAAATAAAAAAAAAGAAGTGGTAGAATATTTACTTTCAGGTGTATATGCAGCGTAACTAAACATATTAGTTTATGGAGTTCGCACTCCATAAAATCATTACTTAAAATGTCCTAAAAGGATTTGGAGGATACATGAATAATTTTATATAAATTCGATTTTTTTTTGCTTCAAAGAACTCATTAAATATTATGTGGAAGATGAAATAAGTGACCTTTTTGTTGAATTACTGATATATTTTCTGGACCAATACATATGTGATGTGTTTATGTACAATAACTGAACCATTAACTGTGTTGTCTAAGTGTAAAATGGTAGCAACTCAGGCTTTTATGAAAATCATCACAGTCAGTACATGCTTATTTAGGTCAATTGATTCTTGCTTCATATAAGGTCTTTATTATTGAATAAAAGCACAGTTAAAAATAATTAGGAATTAGCTCTTGTTTCATTATGTAACATTCATTATACCTACTGAAGGCAGTCTTTACCTAAGAGTCACAAATTTGAAAGGAGGTGTGTAGCATGGGGGAAGCTACAAGGAACTGCTAGTAGTCACTAGAAAGTATCAGATGTCAGGGACCAAAGAGATTCCCAGGACCCAACAGGGATAACTTTAGCTGAAATACCCAACAAAGGGGAAATAGAACCTGTAGAGACCATCTGCAGTGGATAGTCACGGTGTTCAGTTGAGGAATGGGGCCACACACTCACCTCAAAAATATTAATCCAGAGTTCCTCCTCTCAAAAGGAAATGCAGGGACAAAGAGTGGAGCAGAGACTGAAAGAAAGTCCATCCAGACACTCCCCAACCTTGGAATCCATCTCAACTACAGACACCAAACCCAGACACTGTTGCTGATGCCAGACACTTGCTGACAGGAGCCTAGTATAGCTGTAGAGCCTGACCAATACAGATGCAGATGCTCACAGCCAAATATCAGACTGAGCAGGGGACCCCAAAAGAGAAGTTAGGGCAAACACTAAAAGAGATGAAGGTATTTACAACTTGTAGGAAGAATAACAATATCAACCAACTAAACTGCTCAAAGCTCCCAGGGACTAAATTACCAACTAAAGAGTACACATAGGGACAACCATGGCTCCATCTATATATGTAGCAGAGGATTGCCTTCTCTGGCATCAGTGAGAGTGGAGCCCCTTGGTCCTGTGGAGGCTCAATAACCTAGTGTAGGAAATGCTAGGGCACTGAGGAGCAGGAGCGAGCATGTTGGTGGGTGGGGGAACACCATAATAGAGGAATAATTAAGGTAGGGGGTAAAGGGTTTGTGGAGAGGAAACTAGGAAGGGGGATAACATTTGAAATGTAAACAAATAAAATAACCAATAAAATTTTTAAAAAGAAAAGAAAATGTGAAAATAGTTTCTTCCTGGAATATAGATGTTTTATAGATAGCATAATGATTGTGTGGTACATGAGATTTAATTCAATAATTCTGAATTTATTCTAAAAGTTCACTATGTTGTCTTCACAGATATGCTCTGGTCTAATCTTGCTGCATTGTAATATGGAAATATTATATTCATTGGTTAATAGCTAATCAATAGTTTCAAAGTAATGAAAAGTTAGATAGAATATGATTTTATCATGAATAAAGTATATAAACATACACAAATAAAGTCTAACTATAGTTTATCTATTAACTGAAATATAATTTTTAATTGGAAAACAATATGACAAATGATTGTGTTAAACAGAGGACAAGATGTTCTATGAGAGATTTCAGGAGCTCAAGCTTGAAATGCCTACTCCAAGATCTTTGAGAGACATTTTGATTTGTTTTCTACCATTGCATGTCATTCCAGGACTAATATGAGTTTTTTTCTGTCTGTTTAAGTACAGTGATGGGAGTCAAAAAGCTACCATTTGAAGAGCCTAGTTTGTGACTCCTATTCTCTTCTTATTTCCAATACTGTTGGATAATATCTCCTGATTAAATCATAAAGGTGGGAAATGATACTTTTGGTTGCTGTACTTACCAACTGGGGAAGACAGCATACTTAGTATTTGCCTCTCTCAGAACGTTTGAGGAAATGAATCTACTTCATTCATAGTCTAAAGATGAATTATTTGGAAACCAATCCATGTGCTACATGAAAATGGTTCTGACACAGAACTCTAAATAGAAAACAATAGACTCACCAAAGAGAGGTCTTTATATACAGACTACAGAAATAGTACTAAAGAAGTTGAGGAGAATGAGTTATAGTGTGAATTAGCTAACCCACCCTGTGCTCTCTACAGGTCTCACATACACCTGCCCAAGAGCTATCTAGATTTGTGAATGAAACACACACACACACACACAC